>NC_073230.2:5778750-6100833 GCF_029281585.2 Gorilla gorilla gorilla
ACACAGCTATCTGCATATATATGGAAATATCTACAAAGCTATCTCTTTACACATGGAAATAACTACACCGCTTTCTCTACAAACATGGAAATATCTACACCGCCATCTGTATGATCATGGAAATATCTGCACCGCCATCTGTATGAACATATAAATATCTACACCGCCATCTGTATTAAGTTGGAGATATCTACACCGCTATCTGTATAAACATGGAAATATCTACACCGATATCTGTATGAACATGGATATATCTTCACCGCCATCTGTATGAACATGGATATATCTCCACACCCATCTCGATGAACATATAAATATCAGCACCGCTGTCTGCATGAACATGGAAATATCTACACAGCTGTCTGTATGAACATGGAAATATCTACACCGCTATCTGTATGAAGATGGAAATATCTTCACCGCCATCTGTATGAACATGGAAATACCTACACAGCCGTCTGGATGAACATGGAAATATCTACACCGCTATCTGTATGAACATGGAAATATCTACACCGCTATCCTTGTAAACATGCATACATCTTCAAAGCTATCTGTATAAACATAGAAATATCTACACCGCTATCTGTATGAACATGGAAATATCTACACTGCTACCTGTATAAACATGGAAATATCTGCACCGCTATCTGTATGAACATGGAAATATCTACACCGCTATCTGTATGAAGATGGAAATATCTTCACCGCCATCTGTATGAACATGGAAATACCTACACAGCCGTCTGGATGAACATGGAAATATCTACACCGCTATCTGTATGAACATGGAAATATCTACACCGCTATCCTTGTAAACATGCATACATCTTCAAAGCTATCTGTATAAACACAGAAATATCTACACCGCTATCTGTATAAACATGGAAATATCTACACTGCTACCTGTATAAACATGGAAATATCTGCACCGCTATCTGTATGAACATGGAAATATCTACACAGCCATCTGGATAAACATGGAATTATCTACACCGCTATCTGTATGAACATGGAAATAGCTACACCGCTATCTGTTTGAACTTGGAAATATCTACACCGCTATCTGTATGAACATGGATATATCTATACAGCCCTCTGGATAAACATGGATATATCTACACAGCTATCTGTATGAACATGAAAATATCTTCACCGCCATCTGTATGAACATGGACATATCTACACAGCCATCTGGATGAACATGGATATATCTACACCGCTATCTGTATGAACATGGAAATATCTACAACGCTATCTGTGTAAACATGCATACATCTTCACCGCTATCTGTATAAACATGGAAATATCTACACCGCTATCTGTATGAACATGGAAATATCTACACCGCTATCTCTATGAACATGGAAATATCTACACCGATATCTGTATGAACATGGAAATATCTTCACCGCCATCTGTATGAAAATGGATATATCTACACACCCATCTGGATCAACATGGAAATATCAGCACCGCTGTCTGTATGAACATGTAAATATCTACACCGCTATCGGTATGAACATGGATATATCAACACAGCGATCTGGATGAACATGGAAATATCTACACCGCTATCTGTATGAACATGGAAATATCTACACCGCTATCTGTGTAAACATACATACATCTTCACCGCTATCTGTATAAACATGGAAATATCTAAACTGCTATCTGTATGAACAAGGAAATATCTACACCGCTATCAGTTTGAACATGGAAATATCTACACCGCTATCTGCATGAAAATGGAAATATCTACACAGCTATCTGCATATATATGGAAATATCTACAAAGCTATTTCTTTACACATGGAAATAACTACACCGCTATCTCTATAAACATGGAAATATCTACACCGCCATCTGTATGAACATGGAAATATCTGCACCGCCATCTCTATGAACATATAAATATCTACACCGCCATCTGTATTAAGATGGAGATATCTACACCGCTATCTGTATAAACATGGAAATATCTACACCGCTATCTGTATAAACATGGAAATATCTACACCGCTATCTGTATAAACATGGAAATATCTACAACGCTACCTGTATAAACATGGAAATATCAGCACCGCTATCTGTATGAACATGGAAATATCTTCACCGCTATCTCTATGAACATGGAAATGTCTACACCGATCTCTGTATGAACATGGACATATCTTCACCGCCATCTGTATGAACATGGATATATCTACACAGCCATCTGGATGAACATGGAAATATCAGCACCGCTGTCTGTATGAACATGGAAATATCTACACCGCTATCTGTATGAACATGGAAAGATCTACACCGCTATCTGTATGAACCTGGAAAGATCTACACTGCTATCTGTATCAACCTGGATATATCTTCACCGCCATCTGTGTGAACATGGATATATCTACACAGCCATCTGGATGAACATGGATATATCTACACCGCTATCTGTATGAACATGGAAATATCTACTCCGCTATCTGTGTAAACATGCATACATCTTCACCGCTATCTCTATAAACATGGAAATATCTACACCGCTATCTGTATGAACATGGAAATATCTACACCGCTATCTGTTTGAACATGGAAATATCTACACCGCTATCTGCATGAAAATGAAAATATCTACAGAGCTATCTGCATATACTTGGAAATATCTACAAAGCTATTTCTTTACACATGGAAATAACTACACCGCTATCTCTATAAACATGGAAATATCTACACCGCCATCTGTATGAACATGGAAATATCTGCACCCCCATCTGTATGAACATAAAAATATCTACAACACCATCTGTATTAAGATGGAGATATCTACACCGCTATCTGTATAAACATGGAAATATCTACACTGCTATCTGTATAAACATGGAAATATCTACACCGCTATCTGTATAAACATGGAAATATCTACAACGCTACCTCTATAAACATGGAAATATCAGCATCACTATCTCTGTGAACATGGAAATATCTACACAGCCATCTGGATGAACATGGAAGTATCTACACCGCTATCTGTATGAACATGGAAATAGCTACACCGCTATCTGTTTGAACATGGAAATATCTACACCACTAACTGTACGAACATGGAAATATCTACAGCGCTATCTGTATGAAAATGGAAATATCTTCACCGCCATCTGTATGAACATGGATATATCTACACAGCCATCTGGATGAACATGGAAATATCTACACCGCTATATGTATGAACATGGAAATAGCTACACCGCTATCTGTGTGAACATGGAAATATCTACACCGCTATCTGTATGAACATGGAAATATCAACACCGCTATCTGTATGAACATGGAAATATCTTCACCGCCATCTGTATGAACATGGATATCTAAACAGCCATCTGGATGAACATGGAAATATCTACACCGCTATCTGTATGAACATGGAAATATCTACACCGCTATCTGTGTAAACATGCATACATCTTCACCGCTATCTGTATAAACATGGAAATATCTACACCGCTATCTGTATGGACAAGGAGATATCTACACCGCTATCTGTTTGAACATGGAAATACCTACACCGCTATCTGAATGAAAATGGAAATATCTACACAGCTATCTGCATATACATGGAAATATCTACAAAGCTATCTCTTTACACATGGAAATAACTACACCGCTATCCCTATAAATATGGAAATGTCTATACCGCCGTCTGTATAAACATGGAAATATCTGCACCGCCATCTGTATTAACATACAAATATCTACACCGCCATCTGTTTTAAAATGGAGATATCTACACCGCTATCTGTATAAACTTGGAAATATCTATACCGCTATCTGTATAAACATGGAAATATCTACACCGCTATCTGTATAAACATGGAAATATCTACACCGCTACCTGTATAAACTTGGAAATATCAGCACCGCTATCTGTATGAACATGGAAATAACTACACAGCCATCTGGATGAACATGGAAATATTTACAACCCTATCTGTATGAACATGGAAATAGCTACACCCCTATCTGTATGAACATGGAAATATCTACTCCACTATCTGTATGAACATGGAAATATCTACACCGCAATCTGTATGAACATGGAAATATCTTCACCGCCATCTGTATGAACATGGATATATCTACACAGCCATCTGGATGAACATAGAATTATCTACTCCGCTATCTGTATGAACATGGAAATACATACACCGCTATCTGTATGAACATGGAAATATCTACACCGCTATCTGTTTGAACATGGAAATATCTACACCGCTATCTGTATGGACATGGAAATATCTTCACCGCCATCTGTATGAACATGGATATATCTACACAGCCGTCTGGATGAACATGGAAATATCTACACCGCTATCTGTATGAACATGGAAATATCTACACCGCTATCTGTATGAACATGGAAATATCTACACAGCTATCTGTTTGAACATGGAAATATCTACTCCGCTATCTGCATGAAAATTGAAATATCTACAGAGCTATCTGCATATACATGGAAATATCTACAAAGCTATCTCTTTACACATGGAAATAACTACACCGCTATCTCTATAAACATGGAAATATCTATACCGACATCTGTATGAACATGGAAATATCTGCACCGCCATCTGTATTAACATACAAATATCTACACCGCCATCTGTATTAAGATGGAGATATCTACACCGCTATCTGTATAAACTTGGAAATATCTACACCGCTATCTGTATAAACATGGGAATATCTACACCGCTATCTGTATAAACCTGGAAATATCTACACCGTTACCAGTATAAGCATGGAAATATCAGCACCGCTATCTCTATGAACATGGAAATATCTACACAGCCATCTAGATGAACATGGAAATATCTACACCGCTATCGGTTTGAACATGGAAATATCTTCACCGCCATCTGTATGAACATGGATATATCTACACCGCTATCTGTATGAACATGGAAATATCTACACCGCTATCTGTATAAACATGGAAATAGCTACACCTCTATCTGTATGAACATGGAAATATCTACACCGCTATCTGTTTGAACATGGAAATATCTACACCACTAACTGTATGAACATGGAAATATCTACACCGCTATCTGTATGAAAATGGAAATATCTTCACCGCCATCTGTATGAACATGGATATATCTACACAGCCATCTGGATGAACATGGAAATATCTACACCGCTATATGTATGAACATGGAAATAGCTACACCGCTATCTGTATGAACATGGAAATATCTACACCGCTATCTGTATGAACATGGAAATATCTACACCGCTATCTGTATGAACATGGAAATATCTTCACCGCCATCTGTATGAACATGGATATATCTACACAGCCATCTGGATGAACATGGAAATATCTACACCGCTATATGTATGAACATGGAAATAGCTACACCGCTATCTGTATGAACATGGAAATATCTACACTGCTATCTGTATGAACATGGAAATATCTTCACCGCCATCTGTATGAACATGGATATCTAAACAGCCATCTGGATGAACATGGAAATATCTACACCGCTTTCTGTATGAACATGGAAATATCTACACCGCTATCTGTGTAAACATGCATACATCTTCACCGCTATCTGTATAAACATGGAAATATCTACACCGCTATCTTTATGGACAAGGAAATATCTACACCGCTATCTGTGTAATCATGCATACATCTTCACCGCTATCTGTATAAACATGGAAATATCTACACCGCTATCTGTATAAACATGGAAATATCTACACCGCTACCTGTATAAACTTGGAAATATCAGCACCGCTATCTGTATGAACATGGAAATATCTACACAGCCATCTGGATGAACATGGAAATATTCACAACGCTATCTGTATGAACATGGAAATAGCTACACCCCTATCTGTATGAACATGGAAATATCTACTCCACTATCTGTATGAACACGGAAATATCTACACCGCAATCTGTATGAACATGGAAATATCTTCACCGCCATCTGTATGAACATGGATATATCTACAAAGCCATCTGGAAGAACATGGAATTATCTACACCGCTATCTGTATGAACATGGAAATACCTACACCGCTATCTGTATGAACATGGAAATATCTACACCGCTATCTGTTTGAACATGGAAATATCTACACCGCTATCTGTATGGACATGGAAATATCTTCACCGCCATCTGTATGAACATGGATATATCTACACAGCCGCCTGGATGAACATGGAAATATCTACACCGCTATCTGTATGAACATGGGAATATCTACACCGCTTTCTGTATGAACATGGAAATATCTACACAGCTATCTGTTTGAACATGGAAATATCTACTCCGCTATCTGCATGGAAATGGAAATATCTACAGAGCTATCTGCATATACATGGAAATATCTACAAAGCTATTTCTTTACACATGGAAATATCTACACCGCAATCTCTATAAACATGGAAATATCTACTCCGCCATCTGTATGCACATGGAAATATCTGCACCGCCATCTGTATGAACATATAAATATCTACACCGCCATCTGTATTAAGATGGAGATATCTACTCCGCTATCGGTATAAACATGGAAATATCTACACCGCTATCTGTATAAACATGGAAATATCTACACCGCTATCTGTATAAACATGGAAATATCTACACCACTACCTGTATAAACATGGAAGTATCAGCACCGCTATCTGTATGAACATGGAAATATCTACACCGCTATCTCTATGAACATGGAAATATCTACAGCGATATCTGTATGAACATGGAAATATCTTCACCGCCATCTGTATGAACATGGATATATCTACACAGCCATCTGGATGAACATGGAAATATCAGCACCGCTGTCTGTATGAACATGGAAATATCTACACCGCTATCTGTATGAACATGGAATTATCTACACCGCTATCTGTATGAACATGGAAATATCTTCACCACCATCTGTATGAACATGGATATATCTACACAGCCTTTTGGATGAACATTGAAATATCTACACCGCTATCTGTATGAACATGGAAATATCTACACCGCTATCTGTGTAAACATGCATACATCTTCACCGCTATCTGTATAAACATGGAAATATCTACACAGCCATCTGGATGAACATGGAAATATCTACACCGCTATCTGTATGTACATGGAAATAGCTACACCGCTATCTGTATGAACATGGAAATATCTACACCGCTATCTGTATGAACATGGAAATATCTACACCGCTATCTGTATGAACATGGAAATATCTTCACCGCCATCTGTATGAACATGGATATATCTACACAGCCATCTGGATGAACATGGAAATATCTACACCGCTATATGTATGAACATGGAAATATCTACACCGCTATCTGTATGAACATGGTAATATCTACACCGCTATCTGTATGAACATGGAAATATCTTCACCGCCATGTGTATGAGCATGGATATATCTACACAGCCATCTGGATGAACATGGAAATATCTACACCGCTATCTCTATGAACATGGAAATATCTACACCACTATCTGTGTAAACATGCATACATCTTCAACGCTATCTGTATAAACATGGAAATATCTACACCGCTATCTGTATGAACATGGAAATATCTACACCGCTACCTTTGTAAACATGGAAATATCAGCACCGCAATCTGTATGAACATGGAAATATCTACACCGCTATCTGTATGAACATGGAAATATCTACACCACTATATGTATGAACTAGGAAATAGCTACACAGCCATCTGGATGAACATGGAAATATCTACACCGCTATCTGTATGAACATGGAAATATCTACACAGCCTTCTGGATGAACATGGAAATATCTACACCGCTAACTGCATGAACATGGAAATAAATACACTGCTATCTGTATGAATATGGAAATATCTATACCGCTATCTGTATGAACATGGAAATATCTACACCGCTATCTGTATGAACATGGAAATATCTACACCGCCATCTGTATGAACATGAATATATCTACACAGCCATCTGGATGAGCATGGAAATATCTGCACCGCTAGCTGTATGAGCATGGAAATATCTACACAGCTATCTGTATGAACATGGAAATATCTACTCCGCTATCTGTTTGAACATGGAAATATCTACTCCGCTATCTGCATGAAAATGGAAATATCTACACAGCTATCTGCATATACATGGAAATAACTACAAAGCTATCTCTTTACACATGGAAATAACTACACCGCTATCTCTATAAACATGGAAATATCTGCACCGCCATCTGTATGAACATATAAATATCTACACCGCCATCTGTATTAAGATGCAGATATCTACACCGCTATCTGTATAAACTTGGAAATATCTACACCGCTATCTGTATAAACATGGAAATATCAGTACCGCTATCTGTATGAACATATAAATATCTACACCGCCATCTGTATGAACATGGAAATATCTGCACCGCCATCTGCATGAACATATAAATATCTACACCGCCATCTGTATTAAGAAGGAAATATCTACACCGCTATCTTTATAAACCTGGAAATATCTACACCGCTATCTGTATAAACATGGAAATATCTACACCGCTATCTGTGTAAACATGGAAATATCTACACCGCTATCTGTATAAACATGGAAATATCTACATCGCTATCTGTATAAACCTGGAAATATCTACACCGCTACCTGTATAAACATGGAAATATGAGCACCGCAATCTGTATGAACGTGGAAATATCTACACTACAATCTGTATGAACGTGGAAATAGCTACACTGCCGTCTGGATGAACATGGAAATATCTACACCGCTATCTGTATGAACATGGATATATCTACACATCCATCTGGATGAACATGGAAATATCTACACCGCTATCTGTATGAACATGGAAATACATACACCGCTATCTGTATGAACATGGAAATATCTACACCGCTATCTGTATGAACATGGAAATAGCAACACCGCTATCTGTATGAACATGGAAATATCTACACCGCTATCTGTATGAACATGGAAATATCTACACCGCTAACTGTGTAAACATGCATACATCTTCACCGCTATCTGTATAAACATGGAAATATCTACAGCGCTATCTGTATGAACATGGAAATATCTACACCGCTATCTGTTTGAACATGGAAATATCTACACCGCTATCTGCATGAAAATGGAAATATCTACACAGCTATCTGCATATACATGGAAATATCTACAAAGATATCTCTTTACACATGGAAATAACTACACCGCTATCTCTATAAACATGGAAATATCTATACCGACATCTGTATGAACATGGAAATATCTGCACCGCCATCTGTATTAACATACAAATATCTACACCGCCATCTGTATTAAGATGGAGATATCTACACCGCTATCTGTATAAACTTGGAAATATCTACACCGCTATCTGTATAAACATGGGAATATCTACACCGCTATCTGTATAAACCTGGAAATATCTACACCGTTACCTGTATAAGCATGGAAATATCAGCACCGCTATCTGTATGAACATGGAAATATCTACACAGCAATCTAGATGAACATGGAAATATCTACACCGCTATCGGTTTGAACATGGAAATAACTTCACCGCCATCTGTATGAACATGGATATATCTACACAGCCATCTGGATGAACATGGAAATATCTACACCGCTATCTGTATGAACATGGAAATAGCTACACCTCTATCTGTATGAACATGGAAATATCTACACCGCTATCTGTATGAACATGGAAATATCTTCACCGCTATCTGTATGAACCTGGAAAGATCTACACCGCTATCTGTATGAACCTGGATACGTCTTCACCGCCACCTGTGTGAACATGGATATATCTACACAGCCATCTGGATGAACATGGATATATATACACCGCTATCTGTATGAACATGGAAATATCTACACCGCTATCTGTGTAAACATGCATACATCTTCACCGCTATCTCTATAAACATGGAAATATCTACACCGCTATCTGTATGAACATGGAAATATCTACACCGTTATCTGTTTGAACATGGAAATATCTACACCGCTATCTGCACGCAAATGGAAATATCTACACAGCTATCTGCATATACATGGAAATATCTACAAAGCTATTTCTTTACACATGGAAATAACTACTCCGCTATCTCTATAAACATGGAAATATCTACACCGCCATCTGTATGAACATGGAAATATCTGCACCGCCATCTCTATGAACATATAAATATCTACACCGCCATCTGTATTAAGATGGAGATATCTACACCGCTATCTGTATAAACATGAAAATATCTACACCGCTATCTGTATAAACATGGAAATATCTAAACCGCTATCTGTATAAACATGGAAATATCTACACCGATCTCTGTATGAACATATCTTCACCGCCATCTGTATGAACATGGATATATCTACACAGCCATCTGTATGAACATGGAAATATCTACACCGCTATCTGTATGAACATGGAAAGATTTACACCGCTATCTGTATGAACCTGGAAAGATCTACACTGCTATCTGTATGAACCTGGATATATCTTCACCACCATCTGTGTGAACATGGATATATCTACACAGCCATCTGGATGAACATGGATATATCTACACCGCTATCTGTATGAACATGGAAATATCTACTCCGCTATCTGTGTAAACATGCATACATCTTCACCGCTATCTCTATAAAGATGGAAATATCTACACCACTATCTGTATGAACATGGAAATATCTACACCGCTATCTGTTTGAACATGGAAATATCTACACCGCTATCTGCATGAAAATGAAAATATCTACAGAGCTATCTGCATATACATAGAAATATCTACAAAGCTATTTCTTTACACATGGAAATAACTACACCGCTATCTCTATAAACATGGAAATATCTACACCGCCATCTGTATGAACATGGAAATATCTGCACCCCCATCTGTATGAACATATAAATATATACAACGCCATCTGTATTAAGATGGATATATCTACACCGCTATCTGTATAAACATGGAAATATCTACACTGCTATCTGTATAAACATGGAAATATCTACAACGCTATCTCTATAAACATGGAAATATCAGCATCACTATCTCTATGAACATGGAAATATCTACACAGCCATCTGGATGAACATGGAAATATCTACACCGCTATCTGTATGAACATGGAAATAGCTACACCGCTATCTGTTTGAACATGGAAATATCTACACCACTAACTGTATGAACATGGAAATATCTACACCGCTATCTGTATGAAAATGGAAATATCTTCACCGCCATCTGTATGAACATGGATATATCTACACAGCCATCTGGATGAACATGGAAATATCTACACCGCTATATGTATGAACATGGAAATAGCTACACCGCTATCTGTATGAACATGGAAATATCTACACCGCTATCTGTATGAACATGGAAATATCAACACCGCTATCTGTATGAACATGGAAATATCTTCACCGCCATCTGTATGAACATGGATATATCTACTCAGCCATCTGGATGAACATGGAAATATCTACACCGCTATATGTATGAACATGGAAATAGCTACACCGCTATCAGTATGAACATGGAAATATCTACACTGCTGTCTGTATGAACATGGAAATATCTTCACCGCCATCTGTATGAACATGGATATCTACACAGCCATCTGGATGAACATGGAAATATCTACCCCGCTATCTGTATGAACATGGAAATATCTATACCGCTATCTGTGTAAACATGCATACATCTTCACCGCTATCTGTATAAACATGGAAATATCTACACCGCTATCTGTATGGACAAGGAGATATTTACACCGCTATCTGTTTGAACATGGAAATACCTACACCGCTATCTGAATGAAAATGGAAATATCTACACAGCTAGCTGCATATACATGGAAATATCTACAAAGCTATCTCTTTACACATGGAAATAACTACACCGCTATCTCTATAAACATGGAAATGTCTATACCACCGTCTGTATAAACATGGAAATATCAGCACCGCCATCTGTATTAACATACAAATATCTACACCGCCATCTGTATTAAAATGGAGATATCTACACCGCTATCTGTATAAACTTGGAAATATCTATACCGCTATCTGGATAAACATGGAAATATCTACACCGCTATCTGTATAAACATGGAAATATCTACACCGCTACCTGTATAAACTTGGAAATATCAGCACCGCTATCTGTATGAACATGGAAATACCTACACAGCCATCTGGATGAACATGGAAATATTTACAAAGCTATCTGTATGAACATGGAAATAGCTACACCCCTATCTGTATGAACATGGAAATATCTACTCCACTATCTGTATGAACATGGAAATATCTACACCGCAATCTGTATGAACATGGAAATATCTTCACCGCCATCTGTATGAGCATGGATATATCTACACAGCCATCTGGATGAACATGGAATTATCTACACCGCTATCTGTATGAACATGGAAATACCTACACCGCTATCTGTATGAACATGGAAATATCTACACCGCTATCTGTTTGAACATGGAAATATCTACACCACTATCTGTATGGACATGGAAATATCTTCACCGCCATCTGTATGAACATGGATATATCTACAAAGCCATCTGGATGAACATGGAATTATCTACACCGCTATCTGTATGAACATGGAAATACCTACACCGCTATCTGTATGAACATGGAAATATCTACACCGCTATCTGTTTGAACATGGAAATATCTACACCACTATCTGTATGGACATGGAAATATCTTCACCGCCATCTGTATGAACATGGATATATCTACACAGCCGTCTGGATGAACATGGATATATCTACACCGCTATCTGTATGAACATGGAAATATCTACACCGCTATCTGTATGAACATGGAAATATCTACACAGCTATCTGTTTGAACATAGAAATATCTACTCCGCTATCTGCATGAAAATTGAAATATCTACAGAGCTATCTGCATATACATGGAAATATCTACAAAGCTATTTCTTTACACATGGAAATATCTACACCGCAATCTCTATAAACATGGAAATATCTACTCCGCCATCAGTATGAACATGGAAATATCTGCACCGCCATCTGTATGAACATATAAATATCTACACCGCCATCTGTATTAAGATGGAGATATCTACTCCGCTATCTGTATAAACATGGAAATATCTACACCGCTATCTGTATAAACATGGAAATATCTACACCGCTATCTGTATAAACATGGAAATATCTACACCGCTACCTGTATAAACATGGAAATATCAGCACCGCTATCTGTATGAACATGGAAATATGTACACCGCTATCTCTATGAACATGGAAATATCTACAGCGATATCTGTATGAACATGGAAATATCTTCACCGCCATCTGTATGAACATGGATATATCTACACAGCCATCTGGATGAACATGGAAATATCAGCACCGCTGTCTGTATGAACATGGAAATATCTACACCGCTATCTGTATGAACATGGAAGTATCTACACCGCTATCTGTATGAACATGGAAATATCTTCACCGCCATCTGTATGAACATGGATATATCTACACAGCCATTTGGATGAACATGGAAATATGTACACCGCTATCTGTATGAACATGGAAATATCTACACCGCTATCTGTGTAAACATGCATACATCTTCACCGCTATCTGTATAAACATGGAAATATCTTCACCGCCATCTGTATGAACATGGATATATCTACACAGCCATCTGGATGAACATGGAAATATCTACACCGCTATATGTATGAACATGGAAATATCTACACCAATATCTCTATGAACATGGAAATATCTACACCGCTATCTGTATGAACATGGTAATATCTACACCGCTATCTGTATGAACATGGAAATATCTTCACCGCCATGTGTATGAACATGGATATATCTACACAGCCATCTGGATGAACATGGAAATATCTACACCGCTATCTCTATGAACATGGAAATACCTACAACACTATCTGTGTAAACATGCATACACCTTCAACACTATCTGTATAAACATGGAAATATCTACACCGCTATCTGTATGAACATGGAAATATCTAAACCGCTACCTGTATAAACATGGAAATATGAGCACCGCAATCTGTATGAACATGGAAATATCTACACCGCTATCTGTATGAACATGGAAATATCTACACCACTATATGTATGAACTTGGAAATAGCTACACAGCCATCTGGATGAACATGGAAATATCTACACCGCTATCTGTATGAAGATGGATATATCTACACAGCCATCTGGATGAACATGGAAATATCTACACCGCTAACTGCATGAACATGGAAATATATACACCGCTATCTGTATGAATATGGAAATATCTACACCGCTATCTGTATGAACATGGAAATATCTACACCGCTATCTGGATGAACATGGAAATATCTGCACCGCCATCTGTATGAACATGGATATATCTACACACCCATCTGGATGAGCATGGAAATATCTGCACCACTATCTGTATGAGCATGGAAATATGTACACCGCTATCTGTATGAACATGGAAATATCTACACAGCCATCTGTATGAACATGGAAATATCTACACAGCCATTTGGATGAACATGGAAATATCTACACCGCTATCTGTATGAACATGGAAATAACTACAAAGCTATCTCTTCACACATGGAAATAACTACACCGCTATCTCTATAAACATGGAAATATCTGCACCGCCATCTGTATGAACATATAAATATCTACACAGCCATCTGTATTAAGATGCAGATATCTACACCGCTATCTGTATAAACTTGGAAATATCTACACCGCTATCTGTTTGAACATGGAAATATCTACTCCGCTATCTGCATGAAAATGGAAATATCTACACAGCTATCTGCATATACATGGAAATATCTACAAAGCTATCTCTTTACACATGGGAATAACTACACCGCTATCTCTATAAACATGGAAATGTCTATACCGCCGTCTGTATAAACATGGAAATATCTGCACCGCCATATCTATTAACATACAAATATCTACACCGCCATCTGTATTAAAATGGAGATATCTACACCGCTATCTATATAAACTTGGAAATATCTATACCGCTATCTGTATAAACATGGAAATATCTACACCGCTATCTGTATAAACATGGAAATATCTACACCGCTATCTGTATAAACATGGAAATATCTACACCGCTACCTGTATAAACTTGGAAATATCAGCACCGCTATCTGTAGGAACATGGATACATCTACACAGCCATCTGGATGAACATGGAAATATTTACAACGCTATCTGTATGAACATGGAAATAGCTACACCCCTATCTGTATGAACATGGAAATATCTACTCCACTATCTGTATGAACATGGAAATATCTACACCGCAATCTGTATGAACATGGAAATATCTTCACCGCCATCTGTATGAACATGGATATATCTACACAGCCATCTGGATGAAGATGGAATTATCTACACCGCTATCTGTATGAACATGGAAATACCTACACCGCTATCTGTATAAACATGGAAATATCTACACCGCTATCTGTTTGAACATGGAAATATCTACACCGCTATCTGTATGGACATGGAAATATCTTCACCGCCATCTGTATGAACATGGACATATCTACACAGCCGTCTGGATGAACATGGAAATATCTACACCGCTATCTGTATGAACATGGAAATATCTACACCGCTATCTGTATGAACATGGAAATATATACACAGCTATCTGTTTGAACATGGAAATATCTACTCCGCTATCTGCATGAAAATTGAAATATCTACAGAGCTATCTGCATATACATGGAAATATCTACAAAGCTATTTCTTTACACATGGAAATATCTACACCGCAATCTCTATAAACATGGAAATATCTACTCTGCCATCTGTATGAACATGGAAATATCTGCACCGCCATCTGTATGAACATATAAATATCTACACCGCCATCTGTATTAAGATGGAGATATCTACTCCGCTATCTGTATAAACATGGAAATATCTACACCGCTATCTGTATAAACATGGAAATATCTACACCGCTATCTGTATAAACATGGAAATATCTACACCGCTACCTGTATAAACATGGAAATATCAGCACCGCTATCTGTATGAACATGGAAATATGTACACCGCTATCTCTATGAACATGGAAATATCTACAGCGATATCTGTATGAACATGGAAATATCTTCACCGCCATCTGTATGAACATGGATATATCTACACAGCCATCTGGATGAACATGGAAATATCAGCACCGCTGTCTGTATGAACATGGAAATATCTACACCGCTATCTGTATGAACATGGAAGTATCTACACCGCTATCTGTATGAACATGGAAATATCTTCACCGCCATCTGTATGAACATGGATATATCTACACAGCCATTTGGATGAACATGGAAATATGTACACCGCTATCTGTATGAACATGGAAATATCTACACCGCTATCTGTGTAAACATGCATACATCTTCACCGCTATCTGTATAAACATGGAAATATCTTCACCGCCATCTGTATGAACATGGATATATCTACACAGCCATCTGGATGAACATGGAAATATCTACACCGCTATATGTATGAACATGGAAATATCTACACCAATATCTCTATGAACATGGAAATATCTACACCGCTATCTGTATGAACATGGTAATATCTACACCGCTATCTGTATGAACATGGAAATATCTTCACCGCCATGTGTATGAACATGGATATATCTACACAGCCATCTGGATGAACATGGAAATATCTACACCGCTATCTCTATGAACATGGAAATACCTACAACACTATCTGTGTAAACATGCATACACCTTCAACACTATCTGTATAAACATGGAAATATCTACACCGCTATCTGTATGAACATGGAAATATCTAAACCGCTACCTGTATAAACATGGAAATATGAGCACCGCAATCTGTATGAACATGGAAATATCTACACCGCTATCTGTATGAACATGGAAATATCTACACCACTATATGTATGAACTTGGAAATAGCTACACAGCCATCTGGATGAACATGGAAATATCTACACCGCTATCTGTATGAAGATGGATATATCTACACAGCCATCTGGATGAACATGGAAATATCTACACCGCTAACTGCATGAACATGGAAATATATACACCGCTATCTGTATGAATATGGAAATATCTACACCGCTATCTGTATGAACATGGAAATATCTACACCGCTATCTGGATGAACATGGAAATATCTGCACCGCCATCTGTATGAACATGGATATATCTACACACCCATCTGGATGAGCATGGAAATATCTGCACCACTATCTGTATGAGCATGGAAATATGTACACCGCTATCTGTATGAACATGGAAATATCTACACAGCCATCTGTATGAACATGGAAATATCTACACAGCCATTTGGATGAACATGGAAATATCTACACCGCTATCTGTATGAACATGGAAATAACTACAAAGCTATCTCTTCACACATGGAAATAACTACACCGCTATCTCTATAAACATGGAAATATCTGCACCGCCATCTGTATGAACATATAAATATCTACACAGCCATCTGTATTAAGATGCAGATATCTACACCGCTATCTGTATAAACTTGGAAATATCTACACCGCTATCTGTTTGAACATGGAAATATCTACTCCGCTATCTGCATGAAAATGGAAATATCTACACAGCTATCTGCATATACATGGAAATATCTACAAAGCTATCTCTTTACACATGGGAATAACTACACCGCTATCTCTATAAACATGGAAATGTCTATACCGCCGTCTGTATAAACATGGAAATATCTGCACCGCCATATCTATTAACATACAAATATCTACACCGCCATCTGTATTAAAATGGAGATATCTACACCGCTATCTATATAAACTTGGAAATATCTATACCGCTATCTGTATAAACATGGAAATATCTACACCGCTATCTGTATAAACATGGAAATATCTACACCGCTATCTGTATAAACATGGAAATATCTACACCGCTACCTGTATAAACTTGGAAATATCAGCACCGCTATCTGTAGGAACATGGATACATCTACACAGCCATCTGGATGAACATGGAAATATTTACAACGCTATCTGTATGAACATGGAAATAGCTACACCCCTATCTGTATGAACATGGAAATATCTACTCCACTATCTGTATGAACATGGAAATATCTACACCGCAATCTGTATGAACATGGAAATATCTTCACCGCCATCTGTATGAACATGGATATATCTACACAGCCATCTGGATGAAGATGGAATTATCTACACCGCTATCTGTATGAACATGGAAATACCTACACCGCTATCTGTATAAACATGGAAATATCTACACCGCTATCTGTTTGAACATGGAAATATCTACACCGCTATCTGTATGGACATGGAAATATCTTCACCGCCATCTGTATGAACATGGACATATCTACACAGCCGTCTGGATGAACATGGAAATATCTACACCGCTATCTGTATGAACATGGAAATATCTACACCGCTATCTGTATGAACATGGAAATATATACACAGCTATCTGTTTGAACATGGAAATATCTACTCCGCTATCTGCATGAAAATTGAAATATCTACAGAGCTATCTGCATATACATGGAAATATCTACAAAGCTATTTCTTTACACATGGAAATATCTACACCGCAATCTCTATAAACATGGAAATATCTACTCTGCCATCTGTATGAACATGGAAATATCTGCACCGCCATCTGTATGAACATATAAATATCTACACCGCCATCTGTATTAAGATGGAGATATCTACTCCGCTATCTGTATAAACATGGAAATATCTACACCGATATCTGTATAAACATGGAAATATCTACACCGCTATCTGTATAAACATGGAAATATCTACACCGCTACCTGTATAAACATGGAAATATCAGCACCGCTATCTCTATGAACATGGAAATATCTACACCGCTATCTCTATGAACATGGAAATATCTACAGCGATATCTGTATGAACATGGAAATATCTTCACCGCCATCTGTATGAACATGGATATATCTACACAGCCATCTGGATTAACATGGAAATATCAGCACCGCTGTCTGAATGAACATGGAAATATCTACACCGCTATCTGTATGAACATGGAAGTATCTACACCGCTATCTGTATGAACATGGAAATATCTTCACCGCCATCTGTATGAACATGGATATATCTACACAGCCATTTGGATGAACATGGAAATATCTACACCGCTATCTGTATGAACATGGAAATATCTACACAGCTATCTGTGTAAACATGCATACATCTTCACCGCTATCTGTATAAACATGGAAATATCTACACAGCCATCTGGATGAACATGCAAATATCTACACCGCTATCTGTATGTACATGGAAATAGCTACACCGCTATCTGTATGAACATGGAAATAGCTTCACCGCCATCTGTATGAACATGGATATATCTACACAGCCATCTGGATGAACATGGAAATATCTACACCGCTATATGTATGAACATGGAATTATCTACACCGCTATCTCTATGAACATGGAAATATCTACACCGCTATCTGTATGAACATGGTAATATCTACACCGCTATCTGTATGAACATGGAAATATCTTCACCGCCATGTGTATGAACATGGATATATCTACACAGCCATCTGGATGTACATGGAAATATCTATACCTCTATCTCTATGAACATGGAAATATCTACACCACTATCTGTGTAAACATGCATAAACCTTCAACGCTATCTGTATAAACATGGAAATATCTACACCGCTATCTGTATGAACATGGAAATATCTACACCGCTACCTGTATAAACATGGAAATATCAGCACCGCAATCTGTATGAACATGGAAATATGTACAACGCTATCTGTATGAACATGGAAATATCTACACCACTATATGTATGAATTTGGAAATAGCTACACAGCCATCTGGATGAACATGGAAATATCTACACCGCTATCTGTATGAACATGGATATATCTACACAGCCATCTGGATGAACATGGAAATATCTACACCGCTAACTGCATGAACATGGAAATATATACACCGCTATCTGTATGAATATGGAAATATCTACACCGCTATCTGTATGAACATGGAAATATCTACACCGCTATCTGTATGAACATGGAAATATCTACACCGCCATCTGTATGAACATGGATATATCTACACAGCCATCTGGATGAGCATGGAAATATCTGCACCGCTATCTGTATGAGCATGGAAATATCTACACTGCTATCTGTATGAACATGGAAATATCTACACAGCTATCTGTATGAACATGGAAATATCTACACCACTATCTGTTTGAGCATGGAAATATCTACTCCGCTATCTGCACGAAAATGGAAATATCTACACAGCTATCTGCATATACATGGAAATAACTACAAAGCTATCTCTTTACACATGGAAATAACTACACCGCTATCTCTATAAACATGGAAATATCTGCACCGCCATCTGTATGAACATATAAATATCTACACAGCCATCTGTATTAAGATGCAGATATCTACACCACTATCTGTATAAACTTGGAAATATCTACACCGCTATCTGTTTGAACATGGAAATATCTACTCCGCTATCTGCATGAAAATGGAAATATCTACACAGCTATCTGCATATACATGGAAATATCTACAAAGCTATCTCTTTACACATGGAAATAACTACACCGCTATCTCTATAAACATGGAAATGTCTATACCGCCGTCTGTATAAACATGGAAATATCTGCACCGCCATCTCTATTAACATACAAATATCTACACCGCCATCTGTATTAAAATGGAGATATCTACACCGCTATCTGTATAAACTTGGAAATATCTATACCGCTATCTGTATAAACATGGAAATATCTACACCGCTATCTGTATAAACATGGAAATATCTACACCGCTATCTGTATAAACATGGAAATATCTACACCGCTACCTGTATAAACTTGGAAATATCAGCACCGCTATCTGTATGAACATGGATATATCTACACAGCCATCTGGATGAACATGGAAATATTTACAACGCTATCTGTATGAACATGGAGATAGCTACACCCCTATCTGTATGAACATGGAAATATCTACTCCACTATCTGTATGAACATGGAAATATCTACACCGCAATCTGTATGAACATGGAAATATCTTCACCGCCATCTGTATGAACATGGATATATCTACACAGCCATCTGGATGAACATGGAATTATCTACACCGCTATCTGTATGAACATGGAAATACCTACACCGCTATCTGTATAAACATGGAAATATCTACACCGCTATCTGTTTGAACACGGAAATATCTACACCGCTATCTGTATGGACATGGAAATATCTTCACCGCCATCTGTATGAACATGGATATATCTACACAGCCGTCTGGATGAACATGGAAATATCTACACCGCTATCTGTATGAACATGGAAATATCTACACCGCTATCTGTATGAACATGGAAATATATACACAGCTATCTGTTTGAACATGGAAATATCTACTCCGCTATCTGCATGAAAATTGAAATATCTACAGAGCTATCTGCATATACATGGAAATATCTACAAAGCTATTTCTTTACACATGGAAATATCTACACCGCAATCTCTATAAACACGGAAATATCTACTCCGCCATCTGTATGAACATGGAAATATCTGCACCGCCATCTGTATGAACATATAAATATCTACACCGCCATCTGTATTAAGATGGAGATATCTACTCCGCTATCTGTATAAACATGGAAATATCTACACCGCTATCTGTATAAAGATGGAAATATCTACACCGCTATCTGTATAAACATGGAAATATCTACACCGCTACCTGTATAAACATGGAAATATCAGCACCGCTATCTGTATGAACATGGAAATATCTACACCGCTATCTCTATGAACATGGAAATATCTACAGCGATATCTGTATGAACATGGAAATATCTACACCGCCATCTGTATGAACATGGATATATCTACACAGCCATCTGGATTAACATGGAAATATCAGCACCGCTGTCTGTATGAACATGGAAATATCTACACCGCTATCTGTATGAACATGGAAGTATATACACCGCTATCTGTATGAACATGGAAATATCTTCACCGCCATCTGTATGAACATGGATATATCTACACAGCCATTTGGATGAACATGGAAATATCTACACCGCTATCTGTATGAACATGGAAATATCTACACAGCTATCTGTGTAAACATGCATACATCTTCACCGCTATCTGTATAAACATGGAAATATCTACACAGCCATCTGGATGAACATGCAAATATCTACACCGCTATCTGTATGTACATGGAAATAGCTACACCGCTATCTGTATGAACATGGAAATATCTTCACCGCCATCTGTATGAACATGGATATATCTACACAGCCATCTGGATGAACATGGAAATATCTACACCGCTATATGTATGAACATGGAAATATCTACACCGCTATCTCTATGAACATGGAAATATCTACACCGCTATCTGTATGAACATGGTAATATCTACACCGCTATCTGTATGAACATGGAAATATCTTCACCGCCATGTGTATGAACATGGATATATCTACACAGCCATCTGGATGTACATGGAAATATCTACACCGCTATCTCTGTGAACATGGAAATATCTACACCACTATCTGTGTAAACATGCATAAACCTTCAACGCTATCTGTATAAACATGGAAATATCTACACCGCTATCTGTATGAACATGGAAATATCTACACCGCTACCTGTATAAACATGGAAATATCAGCACCGCAATCTGTATGAACATGGAAATATGTACAACGCTATCTGTATGAACATGGAAATATCTACACCACTATATGTATGAATTTGGAAATAGCTACACAGCCATCTGGATGAACATGGAAATATCTACACCGCTATCTGTATGAACATGGATATATCTACACAGCCATCTGGATGAACATGGAAATATCTACACCGCTAACTGCATGAACATGGAAATATATACACCGCTATCTGTATGAATATGGAAATATCTACACCGCTATCTGTATGAACATGGAAATATCTACACCGCTATCTGTATGAACATGGAAATATCTACACCGCCATCTGTATGAACATGGATATATCTACACAGCCATCTGGATGAGCATGGAAATATCTGCACCGCTATCTGTATGAGCATGGAAATATCTACACCGCTATCTGTATGAACATGGAAATATCTACACAGCTATCTGTATGAACATGGAAATATCTACACCACTATCTGTTTGAGCATGGAAATATCTACTTCGCTATCTGCATGAAAATGGAAATATCTACACAGCTATCTGCATATACATGGAAATAACTACAAAGCTATCTCTTTACACATGGAAATAACTACACCGCTATCTCTATAAACATGGAAATATCTGCACCGCCATCTGTATGAACATATAAATATCTACACAGCCATCTGTATTAAGATGCAGATACCTACACCGCTATCTGTATAAACTTGGAAATATCTACACCGCTATCTGTATAAACATGGAAATATCAGTACCGCTATCTGTATGAACATATAAATATCTACACCGCCATCTGTATGAACATGGAAATATCTGCACCGCCATCTGCATGAACATATAAATATCTACACCGCCATCTGTATTAAGAAGGAAATATCTACACCGCTATCTTTATAAACATGGAAATATCTACAACGCTATCTGTATGAACATGGAAATATCTACACCGCTATCTGTATAAACATTTAAATATGTACACCGCTACCTGTATAAACATGGAAGTATCAGCACCGCTATCGGTATGAACATGGCAATATCTACACGGCTATCTGGATGAACATGGAAATACCTACACCGCTATCTGAATGAACATGGAAATATCTACAGCGCTATCTGTGTAAACATGCATACATCTTCACCGCTATCTGCATGAAAATGGAAATATCTTCAAAGCTATCTGCATATACATAGAAATATCTACAAAGCTACCTCTTTACACATGGAAATAAATACACTGCTATCGCTATAAAGATGGAAATATCTACACCGCCATCTGTATGAACATGGAAATATCTGCACACCATCTGTATGAACACACAAATATCTACACCGCCATCTGTATTAAGATGGAGATATCTACACCGCTATCTGTATAAACCTGGAAATATCTACACCGCTATCTGTATAAACATGGAAATATCTACACCGCTATCTGTGTAAACATGGAAATATCTACACCGCTATCTGTATAAACATGGAAATATCTACATCGCTATCTGTATAAACCTGGAAATATCTACACCGCTACCTGTATAAACATGGAAATATCAGCACCAAAATCTGTATGAACATGGAAATATCTACACCGATATCTGTATGAACATGGAAATATCTACACCACTATCTGTATGAACATGGAAATAGCTACACTGCCGTCTGGATGAACATGGAAATATCTACACCGCTATCTGTATGAACATGGATATATCTACACAGCCATCTGGATGAACATGGAAATATCTACACCGCTATCTGTATGAACATGGAAATACATACACCGCTATCTGTATGAACATGGAAATATCTACACCGCTATCTGTATGAACATGGAAATAGCAACACCGCTATCTGTATGAACATGGAAATATCTACACCGCTATCTGTATGAACATGGAAATATCTACACCGCTAACAGTGTAAACATGCATACATCTTCACCGCTATCTGTATAAACATGGAAATATCTACAGCGCTATCTGTATGAACATGGAAATATCAACACCGCTATCTGTTTGAACATGGAAATATCTACACCGCTATCTGCATGAAAATGGAAATATCTACACAGCTATCTGCATATACATGGAAATATCTACAAAGCTACCTCTTTACACATGGAAATAACTACACCGCTATCTCTATAAACATGGAAATATCTATACCGACATCTGTATGAACATGGAAATATCTGCACCGCCATCTGTATTAACATACAAATATCTACACCGCCATCTGTATTAAGATGGAGATATCTACACCGCTATCTGTATAAACATGGAAATATCTACACCGCTATCTGTATAAACATGGGAATATCTACACCGCTATCTGTATAAACCTGGAAATATCTACACCGTTACCTGTAAAAGCATGGAAATATCAGCACCGCTATCTGTATGAACATGGAAATATCTACACAGCCATCTAGATGAACATGGAAATATCTACACCGCTATCTGTATGAACATGGAAATATCTTCACCGCCATCTGTATGAACATGGATAAATCTACACAGCCATCTGGATGAACATGGAAATATCTACACCGCTATCTGTATGAACATGGAAATAGCTACACCTCTATCTGTATGAACATGGAAATATCTTCACCGCTATCTGTATGAACATGGAAATATCTTCACCGCTATCTGTATGAACCTGGAAAGATCTACACCGCTATCTGTATGAACCTGGATATATCTACACCGCCATCTGTGTGAACATGGATATATCTACACAGCCATCTGGATGAACATGGATATATATACACCGCTATCTGTATGAACATGGAAATATCTACACCGCTATCTGTGTAAACATGCATACATCTTCACCGCTATCTCTATAAACATGGAAATATCTACACCGCTATCTGTATGAACATCGAAATATCTACACCGCTATCTGTTTGAACATGGAAATATCTAAACCGCTATCTGCATGCAAATGGAAATATCTACACAGCTGTCTGCATATACATGGAAATATCTACGAAGCTATTTCTTTACACATGGAAATAACTACACCGCTATCTCTATGAACATGGAAATATCTACACCGCCATCTGTATGAACATGGACATACCTTCACCGCCATCTGTATGAACATGGATATATCTACACAGCCATCTGGATGAACATGGAAATATCAGCACCGCTGTCTGTATGAACATGGAAATATCTACACCGCTATCTTTATGAACCTGGAAAGATCTACACCGCTATCTGTATGAACCTGGAAAGATCTACACCGCTATCTGTATGAAGCTGGATATATCTTCACCGCCATCTGTGTGAAAATGGATATATCTACACAGCCATCTGGATGAACATGGATATATCTACACCGCTATCTGTATGAACATGGAAATATCTACTCCGCTCTCTGTGTAAACATGCATACATCTTCACCGCTATCTCTATAAACATGGAAATATCTACACCGCTATCTGTATGAACATGGAAATATCTACACCGCTACCTGTATAAACATGGAAATATCAGCACCGCAATCTGTATGAACATGGAAATATCTACACCGCTATCTGTATGAATATGGAAATATCTACACCACTATATGTATGAACTTGGAAATAGCTACACAGCCATCTGGATGAACATGGAAATATCTACACCGCTATGTGTATGAACATGGATATATCTACACAGCCATCTGGATGAACATGGAAATATCTACACCGCTAACTGCATGAACATGGAAATATATACACCGCTATCTGTATGAATATGGAAATATCTACACCGCTATCTGTATGAACATGGAAATATCTACACCGCTATCTGTATGAACATGGAAATATCTACACCGCCATCTGTATGAACATGGATATATCTACACAGCCATCTGGATGAGCATGGAAATATCTGCACGGCTAGCTGTATGAGCATGGAAATATCTACACCGCTATCTGTATGAACATGGAAATATCTACACAGCTATCTGTATGAACATGGAAATATCTACTCCGCTATCTGTTTGAACATGGAAATATCTACTCCGCTATCTGCATGAAAATGGAAATATCTACACAGCTATCTGCATATACATGGAAATAACTACAAAGCTATCTCTTTACACAAGGAAATAACTACACCGCTATCTCTATAAACATGGAAATATCTGCACCGCCATCTGTATGAACATATAAATATCTACACCGCCATCTGTATTAAGATGCAGATATCTACACCGCTATCTGTATAAACTTGGAAATATCTACACCGCTATCTTTATAAACCTGGAAATATCTACACCGATATCTGTATAAACATGGAAATATCTACACCGCTATCTGTGTAAACATGGAAATATCTACACCGCTATCTGTATAAACATGGAAATATCTACATCGCTATCTGTATAAACCTGGAAATATCTACACCGCTACCTGTATAAACATGGAAATATGAGCACCGCAATCTGTATGAACATGGAAATATCTACACCGATATCTGTATGAACGTGGAAATATCTACACCACTATCTGTATGAACATGGAAATAGCTACACTGCCGTCTGGATGAACATGGAAATTTCTACACCGCTATCTGTATGAACATGGATATATCTACACATCCATCTGGATGAACATGGAAATATCTACACCGCTATCTGTATGAACATGGAAATACATACACCGCTATCTGTATGAACATGGAAATATCTACACCGCTATCTGTATGGACATGGAAATAGCAACACCGCTATCTGTATGAACATGGAAATATCTACACCGCTATCTGTATGAACATGAAAATATCTACACCGCTAACTGTGTAAACATGCATACATCTTCACCGCTATCTGTATAAACATGGAAATATCTACAGCGCTATCTGTATGAACATGGAAATATCTACACCGCTATCTGTTTGAACATGGAAATATCTACACCGCTATCTGCATGAAAATGGAAATATCTACACAGCTATCTGCATATACATGGAAATATCTACAAAGCTATCTCTTTACACATGGAAATAACTACACCGCTATCTCTATAAACATGGAAATATCTATACCGACATCTGTATGAACATGGAAATATCTGCACCGCCATCTGTATTAACATACAAATATCTACACCGCCATCTGTATTAAGATGGAGATATCTACACCGCTATCTGTATAAACTTGGAAATATCTACACCGCTATCTGTATAAACATGGGAATATCTACACCGCTATCTGTATAAACCTGGAAATATCTACACCGTTACCTGTATAAGCATGGAAATATCAGCACCGCTATCTGTATGTACATGAAAATATCTACACAGCAATCTAGATGAACATGGAAATATCTACACCGCTATCGGTTTGAACATGGAAATATCTTCACCGCCATCTGTATGAACATGGATATATCTACACAGCCATCTGGATGAACATGGAAATATCTACACCGCTATCTGTATGAACATGGAAATAGCTACACCTCTATCTGTATGAACATGGAAATATCTACACCGCTATCTGTATGAACATGGAAATATCTTCACCGCTATCTGTATGAACCTGGAAAGATCTACACCGCTATCTGTATGAACCTGGATACGTCTTCACCGCCATCTGTGTGAACATGGATATATCTACACAGCCATCTGGATGAACATGGATATATATACACCGCTATCTGTATGAACATGGAAATATCTACACCGCTATCTGTGTAAACATGCATACATCTTCACCGCTATCTCTATAAACATGGAAATATCTACACCGCTATCTGTATGAACATGGAAATATCTACACCGTTATCTGTTTGAACATGGAAATATCTACACCGCTATCTGCACGCAAATGGAAATATCTACACAGCTATCTGCATATACATGGAAATATCTAAAAAGGTATTTCTTTACACATGGAAATAACTACACCGCTATCTCTATAAACATGGAAATATCTACACCGCCATCTGTATGAACATGGAAATATCTGCACCGCCATCTCTATGAACATATAAATATCTACACCGCCATCTGTATTAAGATGGAGATATCTTCACCGCTATCTGTATAAACATGGAAATATCTACACCGCTATCTGTATAAACATGGAAATATCTACATCGCTATCTGTATAAACATGGAAATATCTACACCGCTACCTGTATAAACATGGAAATATCAGCACCGCTATCTGTATGAACATGGAAATATCTTCACCGCTATCTCTATGAACATGGAAATATCTACACCGATCTCTGTATGAACATGGACATATCTTCACCGCCATCTGTATGAACATGGATATATCTACACAGCCATCTGGATGAACATGGAAATATCAGCACCGCTGTCTGTATGAACATGGAAATATCTACACCGCTATCTGTATGAACATGGAAAGATCTACACCGCTATCTGTATGAACCTGGAAAGGTCTACACTGCTATCTGTATGAACCTGGATATATCTTCACCACCATCTGTGTGAACATGGATATATCTACACAGCCATCTGGATGAACATGGATATATCTACACCGCTATCTGTATGAACATGGAAATATCTACTCCGCTATCTGTGTAAACATGCATACATCTTCACCGCTATCTCTATAAACATGGAAATATCTACACCGCTATCTGTATGAACATGGAAATATCTACACCGCTATCTGTTTGAACATGGAAATATCTACACCGCTATCTGCATGAAAATGAAAATATCTACAGAGCTATCTGTATATACATAGAAATATCTACAAAGCTATTTCTTTACACATGGAAATAACTACACCGCTATCTCTATAAACATGGAAATATCTACACCGCCATCTGTATGAACATGGAAATATCTGGACCCCCATCTGTATGAACATATAAATATCTACAACGCCATCTGTATTAAGATGGATATATCTACACCGCTATCTGTATAAACATGGAAAAATCTACACTGCTATCTGTATAAACATGGAAATATCTACAACGCTACCTCTATAAACATGGAAATATCAGCATCACTATCTCTATGAACATGGAAATATCTACACAGCCATCTGGATGAACATGGAAATATCTACACCGCTATCTGTATGAACGTGGAAATAGCTACACCGCTATCTGTTTGAACATGGAAATATCTACACCACTAACTGTATGAACATGGAAATATCTACACCGCTATCTGTATGAAAATGGAAATATCTTCACCGCCATCTGTATGAACATGGATATATCTACACAGCCATCTGGATGAACATGGAAATATCTACACCGCTATATGTATGAACATGGAAATAGCTACACCGCTATCTGTATGAACATGGAAATATCTACACCGCTATCTGTATGAACATGGAAATATCAACACCGCTATCTGTATGAACATGGAAATATCTTCACCGCCATCTGTATGAACATGGATATATCTACTCAGCCATCTGGATGAACATGGAAATATCTACACCGCTATATGTATGAACATGGAAATAGCTACACCGCTATCTGTGTAAACATGCATACATCTTCACCGCTATCTGTATAAACATGGAAATATCTACACCGCTATCTGTATGGACAAGGAGATATCTACACCGCTATCTGTTTGAACATGGAAATACTTACACCGCTATCTGAATGAAAATGGAAATATCTACACAGCTATCTGCATATACATGGAAATATCTACAAAGCTATCTCTTTACACATGGAAATAACTACACCGCTATCTCTATAAACATGGAAATGTCTATACCGCCGTCTGTATAAACATGGAAATATCTGCACCGCCATCTGTATTAACATACAAATATCTACACCGCCATCTGTATTAACATGGAGATATCTACACCGCTATCTGTATAAACTTGGAAATATCTATACCGCTATCTGTATAAACATGGAAATATCTACACCGCTATCTGTATAAACATGGAAATATCTACACCGCTACCTGTATAAACTTGGAAATATCAGCACCGCTATCTGTATGAACATGGAAATACCTACACAGCCATCTGGATGAACATGGAAATATTTACAAAGCTATCTGTATGAACATGGAAATAGCTACACCCCTATCTGTATGAACATGGAAATATCTACTCCACTATCTGTATGAACATGGAAATATCTACACCGCAATCTGTATGAACATGGAAATATCTTCACCGCCATCTGTATGAACATGGATATATCTACACAGCCATCTGGATGAACATGGAATTATCTACACCGCTATCTGTATGAACATGGAAATACCTACACCGCTATCTGTATGGACATGGAAATATCTTCACCGCCATCTGTATGAACATGGATATATCTACACAGCCGTCTGGATGAACATGGAAATATCTACACCGCTATCTGTATGAACATGGAAATATCTACACAGCTATCTGTATGAACATGGAAATATCTACACAGCTATCTGTTTGAACATGGAAATATCTACTCCGCTATCTGCATGAAAATTGAAATATCTACAGAGCTATCTGCATATACATGGAAATATCTACAAAGCTATTTCTTTACACATGGAAATATCTACACCGCAATCTCTATAAACATGGAAATATCTACTCCGCCATCTGCATGAGCATGGAAATATCTGCACCGCCATCTGTATGAACTTATAAATATCTACACCGCCATCTGTATTAAGATGGAGATATCTACTCCGCTGTCTGTATAAACATGGAAATATCTACACCGCTATCTGTATAAACATGGAAATATCTTCACCGCCATCTGTATGAACATGGAAATAGCTACACCTCTATCTGTATGAACATGGAAATATCTACACCGCTATCTGTATGAACATGGAAATATCTTCACCGCTATCTGTATGAACCTGGAAAGATCTACACCGCTATCTGTATGAACCTGGATACGTCTTCACCGCCATCTGTGTGAACATGGATATATCTACACAGCCATCTGGATGAACATGGATATATATACTCCGCTATCTGTATGAACATGGAAATATCTACACCGCTATCTGTGTAAACATGCATACATCTTCACCGCTATCTCTATAAACATGGAAATATCTACACCGCTATCTGTATGAACATGGAAATATCTACACCGTTATCTGTTTGAACATGGAAATATCTACACCGCTATCTGCACGCAAATGGAAATATCTACACAGCTATCTGCATATACATGGAAATATCTACAAAGCTATTTCTTTACACATGGAAATAACTACACCGCTATCTCTATAAACATGGAAATATCTACACCGCCATCTGTATGAACATGGAAATATCTGCACTGCCATCTCTATGAACATATAAATATCTACACCGCCATCTGTATTAAGATGGAGATATCTACACCGCTATCTGTATAAACATGGAAATATCTACACCGCTATCTGTATAAACATGGAAATATCTACACCGCTATCTGTATAAACATGGAAATATCTACACCGCTACCTGTATAAACATGGAAATATCAGCACCGCTATCTGTATGAACATGGAAATATCTTCACCGCTATCTCTATGAACATGGAAATATCTACACCGATCTCTGTATGAACATGGACATATCTTCACCGCCATCTGTATGAACATGGATATATCTACACAGCCATCTGGATGAACATGGAAATATCAGCACCGCTGTCTGTATGAACATGGAAATATCTACACCGCTATCTGTATGAACATGGAAAGATCTACACCACTATCTGTATGAACCTGGAAAGATCTACACTGCTATCTGTATGAACCTGGATATATCTTCACCACCATCTGTGTGAACATGGATATATCTACACAGCCATCTGGATGAACATGGATATATCTACACCGCTATCTGTATGAACATGGAAATATCTACTCCGCTATCTGTGTAAACATGCATACATCTTCACCGCTATCTCTATAAACATGGAAATATCTACACCGCTATCTGTATGAACATGGAAATATCTACACCGCTATCTGTTTGAACATGGAAATATCTACACCGCTATCTGCATGAAAATGAAAATATCTACAGAGCTATCTGCATATACATAGAAATATCTACAAAGCTATTTCTTTACACATGGAAATAACTACACCGCTATCTCTATAAACATGGAAATATCTACACCGCCATCTGTATGAACATGGAAATATCTGCACCCCCATCTGTATGAACATATAAATATCTACAACGCCATCTGTATTAAGATGGATATATCTACACCGCTATCTGTATAAACATGGAAATATCTACACTGCTATCTGTATAAACATGGAAATATCTACAATGCTACCTCTATAAACATGGAAATATCAGCATCACTATCTCTATGAACATGGAAATATCTACACAGCCATCTGGATGAACATGGAAATATCTACACCGCTATCTGTATGAACATGGAAATAGCTACACCGCTATCTGTTTGAACATGGAAATATCTACACCACTAACTGTATGAACATGGAAATATCTACACCGCTATCTGTATGAAAATGGAAATATCTTCACCGCCATCTGTATGAACATGGATATATCTACACAGCCATCTGGATGAACATGGAAATATCTACACCGCTATATGTATGAACATGGAAATAGCTACACCGCTATCTGTATGAACATGGAAATATCTACACCGCTATCTGTATGAACATGGAAATATCAACACCGCTATCTGTATGAACATGGAAATATCTTCACCGCCATCTGTATGAACATGGATATATCTACTCAGCCATCTGGATGAACATGGAAATATCTACACCGCTATATGTATGAACATGGAAATAGCTACACCGCTATCAGTATGAACATGGAAATATCTACACTGCTGTCTGTATGAACATGGAAATATCTTCACCGCCATCTGTATGAACATGGATATCTAAACAGCCATCTGGATGAACATGGAAATATCTACCCCGCTATCTGTATGAACATGGATATATCTACACCGCTATCTGTGTAAACATGCATACATCTTCACCGCTATCTGTATAAACATGGAAATATCTACACCGCTATCTGTATGGACAAGGAGATATCTACACCGCTATCTGTTTGAAGATGGAAATACCTACACCGCTATCTGAATGAAAATGGAAATATCTACACAGCTATCTGCATATACATGGAAATATCTACAAAGCTATCTCTTTACACATGGAAATAACTCCACCGCTATCTCTATAAACATGGAAATGTCTATACCGCCGTCTGTATAAACATGGAAATATCTGCACCGCCATCCGTATTAACATACAAATATCTACACCGCCATCTGTATTAAAATGGAGATATCTACACCGCTATCTGTATAAACTTGGAAATATCTATACCGCTATCTGTATAAACATGGAAATATCTACACCGCTATCTGTATAAACATGGAAATATCTACACCGCTACCTGTATAAACTTGGAAATATCAGCACCGCTATCTGTATGAACATGGAAATACCTACACAGCCATCTGGATGAACATGGAATTATTTACAAAGCTATCTGTATGAACATGGAAATAGCTACACCCCTATCTGTATGAACATGGAAATATCTACTCCACTATCTGTATGAACATGGAAATATCTACACCGCAATCTGTATGAACATGGAAATATCTTCACCGCCATCTGTATGAACATGGATATATCTACACAGCCATCTGGATGAACATGGAATTATCTACACCGCTATCTGTATGAACATGGAAATACCTACACCGCTATCTGTATGAACATGGAAATATCTACACCGCTATCTGTTTGAACATGGAAATATCTACACCGCTATCTGTATGAACATGGAAATATCTACACAGCTATCTGTTTGAACATGGAAATATCTACTCCGCTATCTGCATGAAAATTGAAATATCTACAGAGCTATCTGCATATACATGGAAATATCTACAAAGCTATTTCTTTACACATGGAAATATCTACACCGCAATCTCTATAAACATGGTTATATCTACTCCGCCATCTGTATGAACATGGAAATATCTGCACCGCCATCTGTATGAACATATAAATATCTACACCGCCATCTGTATTAAGATGGAGATATCTACTCCGCTATCTGTATAAACATGGAAATATCTACACCGCTATCTGTATAAACATGGAAATATCTACACCGCTATCTGTATAAACATGGAAATATCTACACCGCTACCTGTATAAACATGGAAATATCAGCACCGCTATCTGTATGAACATAGAAATATCTACACCGCTATCTCTATGAACATGGAAATATCTACAGCGATATCTGAATGAACATGGAAATATCTTCACCGCCATCTGTATGAACATGGATATATCTATACAGCCCTCTGGATGAACATGGAAATATCAGCACCGCTGTCTGTATGAACATGGAAATATCTACACCGCTATCTGTATGAACATGGAAATATCTAAACCGCTACCTGTATAAACATGGAAATATCAGCACCGCAATCTGTATGAACATGGAAATATCTACACCACTATCTGTATGAACATGGAAATATCTAAACCGCTACCTGTATAAACATGGAAATATCAGCACCGCAATCTGTATGAACATGGAAATATCTTCACCGCCATCTGTATGAACATGGATATCTAAACAGCCATCTGGATGAACATGGAAATATCTACACCGCTATCTGTATGAACATGGAAATATCTACACCGCTATCTGTGTAAACATGCATACATCTTCACCGCTATCTGTATAAACATGGAAATATCTACACCGCTATCTGTATGGACAAGGAGATATCTACACCGCTATCTGTTTGAACATGGAAATACCTACACCGCTATCTGAATGAAAATGGAAATATCTACACAGCTATCTGCATATACATGGAAATATATACAAAGCTATCTCTTTACACATGGAAATAACTACACCGCTATCTCTATAAACATGGAAATGTCTATACCGCCGTCTGTATAAACATGGAAATATCTGCACCGCCATCTGTATTAAGATACAAATATCTACACCGCCACCTGTATTAAAATGGAGATATCTACACCGCTATCTGTATAAACTTGGAAATATCTATACCGCTATCTGTATAAACATGGAGATATCTACACCGCTATCTGTATAAACATGGAAATATCTACACCGCTACCTGTATAAACTTGGAAATATCAGCACCGCTATCTGTATGAACATGGAAATACCTACACAGCCATCTGGATGAACATGGAAATATTTACAACGCTATCTGTATGAACATGGAAATAGCTACACCCCTATCTGTATGAACATGGAAATATCTACTCCACTATCTGTATGAACATGGAAATATCTACACCGCAATCTGTATGAACATGGAAATATCTTCACCGCCATCTGTATGAACATGGATATATCTACACAGCCATCTGGATGAACATGGAATTATCTACACCGCTATCTGTATGAACATGGAAATACCTACACCGCTATCTGTATGAACATGGAAATATCTACACCACTATCTGTTTGAACATGGAAATATCTACACCGCTATCTGTATGGACATGGAAATATCTTCACCGCCATCTGTATGAACATGGATATATCTACACAGCTATCTGTTTGAACATGGAAATATCTACTCCGCTATCTGCATGAAAATTGAAATATCTACAGAGCTATCTGCAAATACATGGAAATATCTACAAAGCTATTTCTTTACACATGGAAATATCTACACCGCAATCTCTATAAACATGGAAATATCTACTCCGCCATCTGTATGAACATGGAAATATCTGCACCGCCATCTGTATGAACATATAAATATCTACACCGCCATCTGTATTAAGATGGAGATATCTACTCCGCTATCTGTATAAACATGGAAATATCTACACCGCTATCTGTATAAACATGGAAATATCTTCACCGCCATCTGTATGAACATGGAAATAGCTACACCTCTATCTGTATGAACATGGAAATATCTACACCGCTATCTGTATGAACATGGAAATATCTTCACCGCTATCTGTATGAACCTGGAAAGATCTACACCGCTATCTGTATGAACCTGGATACGTCTCCACCGCCATCTGTGTGAACATGGATATATCTACACAGCCATCTGGATGAACATGGATATATATACACCGCTATCTGTATGAACATGGAAATATCTACACCTCTATCTGTGTAAACATGCATACATCTTCACCGCTATCTCTATAAACATGGAAATATCTACACCGCTATCTGTATGAACATGGAAATATCTACACCGTTATCTGTTTGAACATGGAAATATCTACACCGCTATCTGCACGCAAATGGAAATATCTACACAGCTATCTGCATATACATGGAAATATCTACAAAGCTATTTCTTTACACATGGAAATAACTAAACCGCTATCTCTATAAACATGGAAATATGTACACCGCCATCTGTATGAACATGGAAATATCTGCACCGCCATCTCTATGAACATATAAATATCTACACCGCCATCTGTATTAAGATGGAGATATCTACACCGCTATCTGTATAAACATGGAAATATCTACACCACTATCTGTATAAACATGGAAATATCTACACCGCTATCTGTATAAACATGGAAATATCTACACCGCTACCTGTATAAACATGGAAATATCAGCACCGCTATCTGTATGAACATGGAAATATCTTCACCGCTATCTCTATGAACATGGAAATATCTACACCGATCTCTGTATGAACATAGACATATCTTCACCGCCATCTGTATGAACATGGATATATCTACACAGCCATCTGGATGAACATGGAAATATCAGCACCGCTGTCTGTATGAACATGGAAATATCTACACCGCTATCTGTATGAACATGGAAAGATCTACACCGCTATCTGTATGAACCTGGAAAGATCTACACCGCTATCTGTATGAACCTGGATATATCTTCACCACCGTCTGTGTGAACATGGATATATCTACACAGCCATCTGGATGAACATGGATATATCTACACCGCTATCTGTATGAACATGGAAATATCTACTCCGCTATCTGTGTAAACATGCATACATCTTCACCGCTATCTCTATAAACATGGAAATATCTACACCGCTATCTGTATGAACATGGAAATATCTACACCGCTATCTGTTTGAACATGGAAATATCTACACCGCTATCTGCATGAAAATGAAAATATCTACAGAGCTATCTGCATATACATAGAAATATCTACAAAGCTATTTCTTTACACATGGAAATAACTACACCGCTATCTCTATAAACATGGAAATATCTACACCGCCATCTGTATGAACATGGAAATATCTGCACCCCCATCTGTATGAACATATAAATATCTACAACACCATCTGTATTAAGATGGATATATCTACACCGCTATCTGTATAAACATGGAAATATCTACACTGCTATCTGTATAAACATGGAAATATCTACAACGCTACCTCTATAAACATGGAAATATCAGCATCACTATCTCTATGAACATGGAAATATCTACACAGCCATCTGTATCAACATGGAAATATCTACACCGCTATCTGTATGAACATGGAAATAGCTACACCGCTATCTGTTTGAACATGGAAATATCTACACCACTAACTGTATGAACATGGAAATATCTACACCGCTATCTGAATGAAAATGGAAATACCTTCACCGCCATCTGTATGAACATGGATATATCTACACAGCCATCTGGATGAACATGGAAATATCTACACCGCTATATGTATGAACATGGAAATAGCTACACCGCTATCTGTATGAACATGGAAATATCAACACCGCTATCTGTATGAACATGGAAATATCTTCACCGCCATCTGTATGAACATGGATATATCTACTCAGCCATCTGGATGAACATGGAAATATCTACACCGCTATATGTATGAACATGGAAATAGCTACACCGCTATCAGTATGAACATGGAAATATCTACACTGCTGTCTGTATGAACATGGAAATATCTTCACCGCCATCTGTATGAACATGGATATCTAAACAGCCATCTGGATGAACATGGAAATATCTACCCCGCTATCTGTATGAACATGGAAATATCTACACCGCCATCTGTATGAACATGGACATATCTTCACTGCCATCTGTATGAACATGGATATATCTACACAGCCATCTGGATGACCATGGAAATATCAGCACCGCTGTCTGTATGAACATGGAAATATCTACACCGCTATCTGTATGAACCTGGAAAGATCTACACCGCTATCTGTATGAACCTGGAAAGATCTACACCGCTATCTGTATGAACCTGGATATATCTTCACCGCCATCTGTGTGAAAATGGATATATCTACACAGCCATCTGGATGAACATGGATATATCTACACCGCTATCTGTATGAACATGGAAATATCTACTCCGCTCTCTGTGTAAACATGCATACATCTTCACCGCTATCTCTATAAACATGGAAATATCTACACCGCTATCTGTATGAACATGGAAATATCTACACCGCTATCTGTTTGAACATGGAAATATCTACACCGCTATCTGCATGAAAATGAAAATATCTACACAGCTATCTGCATATACATGGAAATATCTACAAAGCTATTTCTTTACACATGGAAATAACTACACCGCTATCTCTATAAACATGGAAATGTCTATACCGCCGTCTGTATAAACATGGAAATATCTGCACCGCCGTCTGTATTAACATACAAATATCTACACCGCCATCTGTATTAAAATGGAGATATCTACACCGCTATCTGTATAAACTTGGAAATATCTATACCGCTATCTGTATAAACATGGAAATATCTACACCGCTATCTGTATAAACATGGAAATATCTACACCGCTACCTGTACAAACTTGGAAATATCAGCACCGCTATCTTTATGAACATGGAAATATCTACACAGCCATCTGGATGAACATGGAAATATTTACAACGCTATCTGTATGAACATGGAAATAGCTACACCCCTATCTGTATGAACATGGAAATATCTACACCGCTATCTGAATGAAAATGGAAATACCTTCACCGCCATCTGTATGAACATGGATATATCTACACAGCCATCTGGATGAACATGGAAATATCTACACCGCTATATGTATGAACATGGAAATAGCTACACCGCTATCTGTATGAACATGGAAATATCAACACCGCTATCTGTATGAACATGGAAATATCTTCACCGCCATCTGTATGAACATGGATATATCTACTCAGCCATCTGGATGAACATGGAAATATCTACACCGCTATATGTATGAACATGGAAATAGCTACACCGCTATCAGTATGAACATGGAAATATCTACACTGCTGTCTGTATGAACATGGAAATATCTTCACCGCCATCTGTATGAACATGGATATCTAAACAGCCATCTGGATGAACATGGAAATATCTACCCCGCTATCTGTATGAACATGGAAATATCTACACCGCCATCTGTATGAACATGGACATATCTTCACTGCCATCTGTATGAACATGGATATATCTACACAGCCATCTGGATGAACATGGAAATATCAGCACCGCTGTCTGTATGAACATGGAAATATCTACACCGCTATCTGTATGAACCTGGAAAGATCTACACCGCTATCTGTATGAACCTGGAAAGATCTACACCGCTATCTGTATGAACCTGGATATATCTTCACCGCCATCTGTGTGAAAATGGATATATCTACACAGCCATCTGGATGAACATGGATATATCTACACCGCTATCTGTATGAACATGGAAATATCTACTCCGCTCTCTGTGTAAACATGCATACATCTTCACCGCTATCTCTATAAACATGGAAATATCTACACCGCTATCTGTATGAACATGGAAATATCTACACCGCTATCTGTTTGAACATGGAAATATCTACACCGCTATCTGCATGAAAATGAAAATATCTACACAGCTATCTGCATATACATGGAAATATCTACAAAGCTATTTCTTTACACATGGAAATAACTACACCGCTATCTCTATAAACATGGAAATGTCTATACCGCCGTCTGTATAAACATGGAAATATCTGCACCGCCGTCTGTATTAACATACAAATATCTACACCGCCATCTGTATTAAAATGGAGATATCTACACCGCTATCTGTATAAACTTGGAAATATCTATACCGCTATCTGTATAAACATGGAAATATCTACACCGCTATCTGTATAAACATGGAAATATCTACACCGCTACCAGTACAAACTTGGAAATATCAGCACCGCTATCTTTATGAACATGGAAATATCTACACAGCCATCTGGATGAACATGGAAATATTTACAACGCTATCTGTATGAACATGGAAATAGCTACACCCCTATCTGTATGAACATGGAAATATCTACTCAACTATCAGTATGAACATGGAAATATCTACACCGCAATCTGTATGAACATGGAAATATCTTCACCGCCATCTGTATGAACATGGATATATCTACAAAGCCATCTGGAAATACATGGAATTATCTACACCGCTATCTGTATGAACATGGAAATACCTACACCGCTATCTGTATGAACATGGAAATATCTACACCGCTATCTGTTTGAACATGGAAATATCTACACCGCTATCTGTATGGACATGGAAATACCTTCACCGCCATCTGTAAGAACATGGATATATCTACACAGCCGTCTGGATGAACATGGAAATATCTACACCGCTATCTGTATGAACATGGAAATATCTACACCGCTATCTGTATGAACATGGAAATATATACACAGCTATCTGTTTGAACATGGAAATATCTACTCCGCTATCTGCATGAAAATTGAAATATCTACAGAGCTATCTGCATATACTTGGAAATATCTACAAAGCTATTTCTTTACACATGGAAATATCTACACCGCAATCTCTATAAACATGGAAATATCTACTCCGCCATCTGTATGAACATGGAAATATCTGCACCGCCATCTGTATGAACATATAAATATCTACACCGCCATCTGTATTAAGATGGAGATATCTACTCCGCTATCTGTATAAACATGGAAATATCTACACCGCTATCTGTATAAACATGGAAATATCTACACCGCTATCTGTATAAACATGGAAATATCTACACCGCTACCTGCATAAACATGGAAATATCAGCACCGCTATCTGTATGAACATGGAAATATCTACACCGCTATCTCTATGAACATGGAAATATCTACAGCGATATCTGTATGAACATGGAAATATCTTCACCGCCATCTGTATGAACATGGATATATCTACACAGCCATCTGGATGAACATGGAAATATCAGCACCGCTGTCTGTATGAACATGGAAATATCTACACCGCTATCTGTATGAACATGGAAGTATCTACACCGCTATCTGTATGAACATGGAAATATCTTCACCGCCATCTGTATGAACATGGATATATCTACACAGCCATTTGGATGAACATGGAAATATCTACACCGCTATCTGTATGAACATGGAAATATCTACACCGCTATCTGTGTAAACATGCATACATCTTCACCGCTATCTGTATAAACATGGAAATATCTACACAGCCATCTGGATGAACATGGAAATATCTACACCGCTATCTGTATGTACATGGAAATAGCTACACCGCTATCTGTATGAACATGGAAATATCTACACCGCTATCTGAATGAACATGGAAATATCTACACCGCTATCTGTATGAACATGGAAATATCTTCACCGCCATCTGTATGAACATGGATATATCTACACAGCCATCTGGATGAACATGGAAATATCTACACCGCTATATGTATGAACATGGAAATATCTACACCGCTATCTCTATGAACATAGAAATATCTACACCACTATCTGTATGAACATGGTAATATCTACACCGCTATCTGTATGAACATGGAAATATCTTCACCGCCATGTGTATGAACATGGATATATCTACACAGCCATCTGGATGAACATGGAAATATCTACACCGCTATCTCTATGAACATGGAAATAACTACACCACTATCTGTGTAAACATGCAAACACCTTCAACGCTATCTGTATAAACCTGGAAATATCTACACCGCTATCTGTATGAACATGGAAATATCTACACCGCTACCTGTATTAACATGGAAATATCAGCACAGCAATCTGTATGAACACGGAAATATGTACACCGCTATCTGTATTAACATTGAAATATCTACACCACTATATGTTTGAATTTGGAAATAGCTACAGAGCCATCTGGATGAACATGGAAATATCTACACCGCTATCTGTATGAACATGGATATATCTACACAGCCATCTGGATGAACATGGAAATATCTACACCGCTAACTGCATGAACATGGAAATATATACACCGCTATCTGTATGAATATGGAAATATCTACACCGCTATCTGTATGAACATGGAAATATCTACACCGCTATCTGTATGAACATGGAAATATCTACACCGCCATCTGTATGAACATGGATATATCTACACAGCCATCTGGATGAGCATGGAAATATCTGCACCGCTATCTGTATGAGTATGGAAATATCTACACCGCTATCTGTATGAACATGGAAATATCTACACAGCTATCTGTATGAACATGGAAATATCTACACCACTATCTGTTTGAGCATGGAAATATCTACTCCGCTATCTGCATGAAAATGGAAATATCTACACAGCTATCTGCATATACATGGAAATAACTACAAAGCTATCTCTTTACACATGGAAATAACTACACCGCTATCTCTATAAACATGGAAATATCTGCACCGCCATCTGTATGAACATATAAATATCTACACAGCCATCTGTATTAAGATGCAGGTATCTACACCGCTATCTCTATAAACTTGGAAATATCTACACCGCTATCTGTATAAACATGGAAATATCAGTACCGCTATCTGTATGAACATATAAATATCTACACCGCCATCTGTATGAACATGGAAATATCTGCACCGCCATCTGCATGAACATATAAATATCTACACCGCCATCTGTATTAAGAAGGAAATATCTACACCGCTATCTTTATAAACATGGAAATATCTACAACGCTATCTGTATGAACATGGAAATATCTACACCGCTATCTGTATAAACATGGAAATATGTACACCGCTACCTGTATAAACATGGAAGTATCAGCACCGCTATCGGTATGAACATGGCAATATCTACACGGCTATCTGGATGAACATGGAAATATCTACACCGCTATCTGTATGAACATGGAAATATCTTCACCGCCATCTGTATGAATATGGATATATGTACACAGCCATATGGATGAACATGGAAATATCTGCACCGCTATCTGTATGAGCATGGAAATATCTACACCGCTACCTGTATGAACATGGAAATATCTACAGCGCTATCTGTGTAAACATGCATACATCTTCACCGCTATCTGCATGAAAATGGAAATATCTTCACAGCTGTCTGCATATAGATAGAAATATCTACAAAGCTATCTCTTTACACATGGAAATAAATACACTGCTATCTCTATAAAGATGGAAATATCTACACCGCCATCTGAATGAACATGGAAATATCTGCACACAATCTGTATGAACACACAAATATCTACACCGCCATCTGTATTAAGATGGAGATATCAACACCGCTATCTGTATAAACCTGGAAATATCTACACCGCTATCTGTATAAACATGGAAATATCTACACCGCTATCTGTGTAAACATGGAAATATCTACACCGCTATCTGTATAAACATGGAAATATCTACATCGCTATCTGTATAAACCTGGGAATATCTACACCGCTACCTGTATAAACATGGAAATATCAGCACCGCAATCTGTATGAACATGGAAATATCTACACCGATATCTGTATGAACATGGAAATATCTACACCACTATCTGTATGAACATGGAAATAGCTACACTGCCGTCTGGATGAACATGGAAATATCTACACCGCTATCTGTATGAACATGGATATATCTACACAGCCATCTGGATGAACATGGAAATATCTACACCGCTATCTGTATGAACATGGAAATACATACACCGCTATCTGTATGAACATGGAAATATCTACACCGCTATCTGTATGAACATGGAAATAGCAACACCGCTATCTGTATGAACATGGAAATATCTACACCGCTATCTGTATGAACATGGAAATATCTACACCGCTAACTGTGTAAACATGCATACATCTTCACTGCTATCTTTATAAACATGGAAATATCTACAGCGCTATCTGTATGAACATGGAAATATCTACACCGCTATCTGTTTGAACATGGAAATATCTACACCGCTATCTGCATGAAAATGGAAATATCTACACAGCTATCTGCATATACATGGAAATATCTACAAAGCTATCTCTTTACACATGGAAATAACTACACCGCTATCTCTATAAACATGGAAATATCTATACCGACATCTGTATGAACATGGAAATATCTGCACCGCCATCTGTATTAACATACAAATATCTACACCGCCATCTGTATTAAGATGGAGATATCTACACCGCTATCTGTATAAACATGGAAATATCTACACCGCTGTCTGTATAAATATGGGAATATCTACACCGCTATCTGTATAAACCTGGAAATATCTACACCGTTACCTGTATAAGCATGGAAATATCAGCACCGCTATCTGTATGAACATGGAAATATCTACACAGCCATCTAGATGAACATGGAAATATCTACACCGCTATCTGTATGAACATGGAAATATCTTCACCGCCATCTGTATGAACATGGATATATCTACACAGCCATCTGGATGAACATGGAAATATCTACACCGCTATCCGTATGAACATGGAAATAGCTACACCTCTATCTGTATGAACATGGAAATATCTACACCGTTATCTGTATAAACATGGAAATATGTACACCGCTACCTGTATAAACATGGAAGTATCAGCACCGCTATCGGTATGAACATGGCAATATCTACACGGCTATCTGTATGAACATGGAAATATCTACACCACTATCTGTATGAACATGGAAATAGCTACACTGCCGTCTGTATGAACATGGAAAAATCTACACCGCTATCTGTATGAACATGGATATATCTACACAGCCATCTGTTTGAGCATGGAAATATCTACTCCGCTATCTGCATGAAAATGGAAATATCTACACAGCTATCTGCATATACATGGAAATAACTACAAAGCTATCTCTTTACACATGGAAATAACTACACCGCTATCTCTATAAACATGGAAATATCTGCACCGCCATCTGTATGAACATATAAATATCTACACAGCCATCTGTATTAAGATGCAGGTATCTACACCGCTATCTCTATAAACTTGGAAATATCTACACCGCTATCTGTATAAACATGGAAATATCAGTACCGCTATCTGTATGAACATATAAATATCTACACCGCCCTCTGTATGAACATGGAAATATCTGCACCGCCATCTGCATGAACATATAAATATCTAAACCGCCATCTGTATTAAGAAGGAAATATCTACACCGCTATCTTTATAAACATGGAAATATCTACAACGCTATCTGTATGAACATGGAAATATCTACACCGCTATCTGTATAAACATGGAAATATGTACACCGCTACCTGTATAAACATGGAAGTATCAGCACCGCTATCGGTATGAACATGGCAATATCTACACGGCTATCTGGATGAACATGGAAATATCTACACCGCTATCTGTATGAACATGGAAATATCTTCACCGCCATCTGTATGAATATGGATATATGTACACAGCCATATGGATGAACATGGAAATATCTGCACCGCTATCTGTATGAGCATGGAAATATCTACACCGCTACCTGTATGAACATGGAAATATCTACAGCGCTATCTGTGTAAACATGCATACATCTTCACCGCTATCTGCATGAAAATGGAAATATCTTCACAGCTATCTGCATATACATAGAAATATCTACAAAGCTATCTCTTTACACATGGAAATAAATACACTGCTATCTCTATAAAGATGGAAATATCTACACCGCCATCTGAATGAACATGGAAATATCTGCACACAATCTGTATGAACACACAAATATCTACACCGCCATCTGTATTAAGATGGAGATATCAACACCGCTATCTGTATAAACCTGGAAATATCTACACCGCTATCTGTATAAACATGGAAATATCTACACCGCTATCTGTGTAAACATGGAAATATCTACACCGCTATCTGTATAAACATGGAAATATCTACATCGCTATCTGTATAAACCTGGGAATATCTACACCGCTACCTGTATAAACATGGAAATATCAGCACCGCAATCTGTATGAACATGGAAATATCTACACCGATATCTGTATGAACATGGAAATATCTACACCACTATCTGTATGAACATGGAAATAGCTACACTGCCGTCTGGATGAACATGGAAATATCTACACCGCTATCTGTATGAACATGGATATATCTACACAGCCATCTGGATGAACATGGAAATATCTACACCGCTATCTTTATGAACATGGAAATACATACACCGCTATCTGTATGAACATGGAAATATCTACACCGCTATCTGTATGAACATGGAAATAGCAACACCGCTATCTGTATGAACATGGAAATATCTACACCGCTATCTGTATGAACATGGAAATATCTACACCGCTAACTGTGTAAACATGCATACATCTTCACTGCTATCTTTATAAACATGGAAATATCTACAGCGCTATCTGTATGAACATGGAAATATCTACACCGCTATCTGTTTGAACATGGAAATATCTACACCGCTATCTGCATGAAAATGGAAATATCTACACAGCTATCTGCATATACATGGAAATATCTACAAAGCTATCTCTTTACACATGGAAATAACTACACCGCTATCTCTATAAACATGGAAATATCTATACCGACATCTGTATGAACATGGAAATATCTGCACCGCCATCTGTATTAACATACAAATATCTACACCGCCATCTGTATTAAGATGGAGATATCTACACCGCTATCTGTATAAACATGGAAATATCTACACCGCTGTCTGTATAAATATGGGAATATCTACACCGCTATCTGTATAAACCTGGAAATATCTACACCGTTACCTGTATAAGCATGGAAATATCAGCACCGCTATCTGTATGAACATGGAAATATCTACACAGCCATCTAGATGAACATGGAAATATCTACACCGCTATCTGTATGAACATGGAAATATCTTCACCGCCATCTGTATGAACATGGATATATCTACACAGCCATCTGGATGAACATGGAAATATCTACACCGCTATCCGTATGAACATGGAAATAGCTACACCTCTATCTGTATGAACATGGAAATATCTACACCGTTATCTGTATAAACATGGAAATATGTACACCGCTACCTGTATAAACATGGAAGTATCAGCACCGCTATCGGTATGAACATGGCAATATCTACACGGCTATCTGGATGAACATGGAAATATCTACACCGCTATCTGAATGAACATGGAAATATCTTCACCGCCATCTGTATGAACATGGATATATGTACACAGCCATCTGGATGAACATGGAAATATCTGCACCACTACCTGTATGAACATGGAAATATCTACAGCGCTATCTGTGTAAACATGCATACATCTTCACCGCTATCTGCATGAAAATGGAAATATCTTCAAAGCTATCTGCATATACATAGAAATATCTACAAAGCTATCTCTTTACACATGGAAATAAATACACTGCTATCGCTATAAAGATGGAAATATCTACACCGCCATCTGTATGAACATGGAAATATCTGCACACCATCTGTATGAAAACACAAATATCTACACCGCCATCTGTATTAAGATGGAGATATCTACACCGCTATCTGTATAAACCTGGAAATATCTACACCGCTATCTGTATAACCATGGAAATATCTACACCGCTATCTGTGTAAACATGGAAATATCTACACCGCTATCTGTACAAACATGGAAATATCTACATCGCTATCTGAATAAACCTGGAAATATCTACACCGCTACCTGTATAAACATGGAAATATCAGCACCGCAATATGTATGAACATGGAAATATCTACACCGATATCTGTATGAACATGGAAATATCTACACCACTATCTGTATGAACATGGAAATAGCTACACTGCCGTCTGTATGAACATGGAAATATCTACACCGCTATCTGTATGAACATGGATATATCTACACAGCCATCTGGATGAACATGGAAATATCTACACCGCTATCTGTATGAACATGGAAATACATACACCGCTATCTGTATGAACATGGAAATATCTACACCGCTATCTGTATGAACATGGAAATAGCAACACCGCTATCTGTATGAACATGGAAATATCTACACCGCTATCTGTATGAACATGGAATTATCTACACCGCTATCTGTTTGAACATGGAAATATCTACACCGCTATCTGCATGAAAATGGAAATATCCACAGCTATCTGCATATACATGAAAATATCTACAAAGCTATCTCTTTACACATGGAAATAACTACACCGCTATCTCTATAAACATGGAAATATCTATACCGACATCTGTATGAACATGGAAATATCTGCACCGCCATCTGTATTAACATACAAATATCTACACCGCCATCTGTATTAAGATGGAGATATCTACACCGCTATCTGTAGAAACATGGAAATATCTACACCGCTATCTGTATAAACATGGGAATATCTACACCGCTATCTGTATAAACCTGGAAATATCTACACCGTTACCTGTATAAGCATGGAAATATCAGCACCGCTATCTGTATGAACATGGAAATATCTACACAGCCATCTAGATGAACATGGAAATATCTACACCGCTATCTGTATGAACATGGAAATATCTTCACCGCCATCTGTATGAACATGAATATATCTACACAGCCATCTGGATGAACATGGAAATATCTACACCGCTATCTGTATGAACATAGAAATAGCTACACCTCTATCTGTATGAACATGGAAATATCTTCACCGCTATCTGTATGAACATGGAAATATCTTCACCGCTCTCTGTATGAACCTGGAAAGATCTACACCGCTATCTGTATGAACCTGGATATATCTTCACCGCCATCTGTGTGAACATGGATATATCTACACAGCCATCAGGATGAACATGGATATATATACACCGCTATCTGTATGAACATGGAAATATCTACACCGCTATCTGTGTAAACATGCATACAACTTCACCGCTATCTCTATAAACATGGAAATATCTACACCGCTATCCGTATGAACATCGAAATATCTACACCGCTATCTGTTTGAACATGGAAATATCTACACCGCTATCTGCATGCAAATGGAAATATCTACACAGCTGTCTGCATATACATGGAAATATCTACAAAGCTATTTCTTTGCACATGGAAATAACTACACCGCTATCTCTATAAACATGGAAATATCTACACCGCCATCTGTATGAACATGGACATATCTTCACCGCCATCTGTATGAACATGGATATATCTACACAGCCATCAGGATGAACATGGAAATATCAGCACCGCTGTCTGTATGAACATGGAAATATCTACACCGCTATCTGTATGAACCTGGAAAGATCTACACCGCTATCTGTATGAACCTGGAAAGATCTACACCGCTATCTGTATGAACCTGGATATATCTTCACCGCCAACTGTGTGAACATGGATATATCTACACAGCCATCTGGATGAACATGGATATATCTACACCGCTATCTGTATGAACATGGAAATATCTACTCCGCTCTCTGTGTAAACATGCATACATCTTCACCGCTATCTCTATAAACATGGAAATATCTACACCGCTATCTGTATGAACATGGAAATATCTACACCGCTATCTGTTTGAACATGGAAATATCTACACCGCTATCTGCATGAAAATGAAAATATCTACACAGCTATCTGCATATACATGGAAATATCTACAAAGCTATTTCTTTACACATGGAAATAACTACACCGCTATCTCTATAAACATGGAAATGTCTATACCGCCGTCTGTATAAACATGGAAATATCTGCACCGCCATCTGTATTAACATACAAATATCTACACCGCCATCTGTATTAAAATGGAGATATCTACACCGCTATCTGTATAAACTTGGAAATATCTATACCGCTATCTGTATAAACATGGAAATATCTACACCGCTATCTGTATAAACATGGAAATATCTACACCGCTACCTGTACAAACTTGGAAATATCAGCACCGCTATCTTTATGAACATGGAAATATCTACACAGCCATCTGGATGAACATGGAAATATTTACAACGCTATCTGTATGAATATGGAAATAGCTACACCCCTATCTGTATGAACATGGAAATATCTACTCCACTATCTGTATGAACATGGAAATATCTACACCGCAATCTGTATGAACATGGAAATATCTTCACCGCCATCTGTATGAACATGGATATATCTACAAAGCCATCTGGATGAACTTGGAATTATCTACACCGCTATCTGTATGAACATGGAAATACCTACACCGCTATCTGTATGAACATGGAAATATCTACACCGCTATCTGTTTGAACATGGAAATATCTACACCGCTATCTGTATGGACATGGAAATATCTTCACCGCCATCTGTATGAACATGGATATATCTACACAGCCGTCTGGATGAACATGGAAATCTCTACACCGCTATCTGTATGAACATGGAAATATCTACACCGCTATCTGTATGAACATGGAAATATATACACAGCTATCTGTTTGAACATGGAAATATCTACTCCGCTATCTGCATGAAAATTGAAATATCTACAGAGCTATCTGCATATACATGGAAATATCTACAAAGCTATTTCTTTACACATGGAAATATCTACACCGCAATCTCTATAAACATGGAAATATCTACTCCGCCATCTGTATGAACATGGAAATATCTACACCGCCATCTGTATGAACATATAAATACCTACACCGCCATCTGTATTAAGATGGAGATATCTACTCCGCTATCTGTATAAACATGGAAATAACTACACCGCTATCTGTATAAACATGGAAATATCTACACCGCTATCTGTATAAACATGGAAATATCTACACCGCTACCTGTATAAACATGGAAATATCAGCACCGCTATCTGTATGAACATGGAAATATCTACACCGCTATCTCTATGAACATGGAAATATCTACAGCGATATCTGTATGAACATGGAAATATCTTCACCGCCATCTCTATGAACATGGATATATCTACACAGCCGTCTGGATGAACATGGAAATATCAGCACCGCTGTCTGTATGAACATGGAAATATCTACACCGCTATCAGTATGAACATGGAAGTATCTACACCGCTATCTGTATGAACATGGAAATATCTTCACCGCCATCTGTATGAACATGGATATATCTACACAGCCATTTGGATGAACATGGAAATATCTACACCGCTATCTGTATGAACATGGAAATATCTTCACCGCTATCTGTATGAAGCTGGAAAGATCTACACCGCTATCTGTATGAACCTGGATATATCTTCACCGCCATCTGTGTGAACATGGATATATCTACACAGCCCTCTGGATGAACATGGATATATATACACCGCTATCTGTATGAACATGGAAATATCTACACTGCTATCTGTGTAAAAATGCATACATCTTCACCGCTATCTCTATAAACATGGAAATATCTACACCGCTATCTGTATGAACATGGAAATATCTACACCGCTATCTGTTTGAACATGGAAATATCTACACCGCTATCTGCATGAAAATGAAAATATCTACACAGCTATCTGCATATACATGGAAATATCTACAAAGCTATTTCTTTACACATGGAAATAACTACACCGCTATCTCTATAAACATGGAAATATCTACACCGCCATCTGTATGAACATGGAAATATCTGCACCGCCATCTCTATGAACATATAAATATCTACACCGCCATCTGCATTAAGATGGAGATATCTACACCGCTATCTGTATAAACATGGAAATATCTACACCGCTATCTGTATAAACATGGAAATATCTACACCGCTATCTGTATAAACATGGAAATATCTACAACGCTACCTGTATAAACATGGAAATATCAGTACCGCTATCTGTATGAACATGGAAATATCTTCACCGCTATCTCTATGAACATGGAAATATCTACACCGATCTCTGTATGAACATGGACATACCTTCACCGCCATCTGTATGAACATGGATATATCTACACAGCCATCTGGATGAACATGGAAATATCTACACCGCTATATGTATGAACATGGAAATAGCTACACCGCTATCTGTATGAACATGGAAATATCTACACCGCTATCTGTATGAACATGGAAATATCAACACCGCTATCTGTATGAACATGGAAAAATCTTCACCGCCATCTGTATGAACATGGATATATCTACTCAGCCATCTGGATGAACATGGAAATATCTACACCGCTATATGTATGAACATGGAAATAGCTACACCGCTATCAGTATGAACATGGAAATATCTACACTGCTATCTGTATGAACATGGAAATATCTTCACCGCCATCTGTATGAACATGGATATCTAAACAGCCATCTGGATGAACATGGAAATATCTACACCGCTATCTGTATGAACATGGAAATATCTACACCGCTATCTGTGTAAACATGCATACATCTTCACAGCTATCTGTATAAACATGGAAATATCTACACCGCTTTCTGTATGGACAAGGAAATATCTACACCGCTATATGTTTGAACATGGAAATACCTACACCGCTATCTGAATGAAAATGGAAATATCTACACAGCTATCTGCATATACATGGAAATACCTACAAAGCTATCTCTTTACACATGGAAATAACTACACCGCTATCTCTATAAACATGGAAATGTCTATACCGCCATCTGTATAAACATGGAAATATCTGCACCGCCATCTGTATTAACATACAAATATCTACACCGCCATCTGTATTAAGATGGAGATATCTACACCACTATCTGTATAAACTTGGAAATATCTATACCGCTATCTGTATAAACATGGAAATATCTACACCGCTATCTGTATAAACATGGAAATATCTACACCGCTACCTGTATAAACTTGGAAATATCAGCACCGCTATCTGTATGAACATGGAAATATCTACACAGCCATCTGGATGAACATGGAAATATTTACAACGCTATCTGTATGAACATGGAAATAGCTACACCCCTATCTGTATGAACATGGAAATATCTACTCCACTATCTGTATGAACATGGAAATATCTACACCGCAATCTGTATGAACATGGAAATATCTTCACCGCCATCTGTATGAACATGGATATATCTACACAGCCATCTGGATGAACATGGAATTATCTACACCGCTATCTGTATGAACATGGAAATATCTACACCGCTATCTGTTTGAACATGGAAATATCTACACCGCTATCTGTATGGACATGGAAATATCTTCACCGCCATCTGTATGAACATGGATATATCTACACAGCCGTCTGGATGAACATGGAAATATCTACACCGCTATCTGTATGAACATGGAAATATCTACACCGCTATCTGTATGAACATGGAAATATCTACACAGCTATCTGTTTGAACATGGAAATATCTACTCTGCTATCTGCATGAAAATTGAAATATCTACAGAGCTATCTGCATATACATGGAAATATCTACAAAGCTATTTCTTTACACATGGAAATATCTACACCGCAATCTCTATAAACATGGAAATATCTACTCCGCCATCTGTATGAACATGGAAATATCTGCACCGCCATCTGTATGAACATATAATTATCTACACCGCCATCTGTATTAAGATGGAGATATCTACTCCGCTATCTGTATAAACATGGAAATATCTACACCGCTATCTGTATAAACATGGAAATATCTACACCGATATCTGTATAAACATGGAAATATCTACACCGCTACCTGTATAAACATGGAAATATCAGCACCGCTGTCTGTATGAACATGGAAATATCTACACCGCTATCTCTATGAACATGGAAATATCTACAGCGATATCTGTATGAACATGGAAATATCTTCACCGCCATCTGTATGAACATGGATATATCTACACAGCCATCTGGATGAACATGGAAATATCAGCACCGCTGTCTGTATGAACATGGAAATATCTACACCGCTACCTGTATGAACATGGAAGTATCTACACCGCTATCTGTATGAACATGGAAATATCTTCACCGCCATCTGTATGAACATGGATATACCTACACAGCCATTTGGATGAACATGGAAATATCTACACCGCTATCTGTATGAACATGGAAATATCTACACCGCTATCTTTGTAAACATGCATACATCTTCACCGCTATCTGTATAAACATGGAAATATCTACACAGCCATCTGGATGAACATGGAAATATCTACACCGCTATCTGTATGTACATGGAAATAGCTACACCGCTATCTGTATGAACATGGAAATATCTACACCGCTATCTGTATGAACATGGAAATATCTACACCGCTATCTGTATGAACATGAAATATCTTCACCGCCATCTGTATGAACATGGATATATCTACACAGCGATCTGGATGAACATGGAAATATCTACACCGCTATATGTATGAACATGGAAATATCTACACCGCTATCTGTATGAACATGGAAATATCTACACCGCTATCTGTATGAACATGGTAATATCTACACCGCTATCTGTATGAACATGGAAATATCTTCACCGCCTTCTGTATGAACATGGATATATCTACACAGCCATCTGGATGAACATGGAAATATCTACACCGCTATCTCTATGAACATGGAAATAACTACACCACTATCTGTGTAAACATGCATACATCTTCAACGCTATCTGTATAAACATGGAAATATCTACACCGCTATCTGTATGAACATGGAAATATCTACACCGCTACCTGTATAAACATGGAAATATCAGCACCGCAATCTGTATGAACATGGAAATACCTACACCGCTATCTGTATGAACATGGAAATATCTACACCACTATATGTATGAACTTGGAAATAGCTACACAGCCATCTGGATGAACATGGAAATATCTACACCGCTAACTGCATGAACATGGAAATATATACACCGCTCTCTGTATGAATATGGAAATATCTACACCGCTATCTGTATGAACATGGAAATATCTACACCGCTATCTGTATCAACACGGAAATATCTACACCGCCATCTGTATGAACATGGATATATCTACACAGCCATCTGGATGAGCATGGAAATATCTGCACCGCTATCTGTATGAGCATGGAAATATCTACACTGCTATCTGTATGAACATGGAAATATCTACACAGCTATCTGTATGAACATGGAAATATCTACACCGCTATCTGTTTGAACATGGAAATATCTACTCCGCTATCTGCATGAAAATGGAAATATCTACACAGCTATCTGCATATACATGGAAATAACTACAAAGCTATCTGTTTCCACATGGAAATAACTACACCGCTATCTCTATAAACATGGAAATATCTGCACCGCCATCTGTATGAACACATAAATATCTACACCGCCATCTGTATTAAGAAGGAAATATCTACACCGCTATCTTTATAAACATGGAAATATCTACAACGCTATCTGTATGAACATGGAAATATCTACACCGCTATCTGTATAAACATGGAAATATGTACACCGCTACCTGTATAAACATGGAAGTATCAGCACCGCTATCGGTATGAACATGGCAATATCTACACGGCTATCTGTATGAACATGGAAATATCTACACCGCTATCTGTATGAACATGGAAATATCTTCACCGCCATCTGTATGAACATGGATATATCTACACAGCCATCTGGATGAATATGGAAATATCTACACCGCTACCTGTATGAACATGGAAATATCTACAGCGCTATCTGTGTAAACATGCATACATCTTCACCGCTATCTGCATGAAAATGGAAATATCTTCACAGCTATCTGCATATACATAGAAATATCTACAAAGCTATCTCTTTACACATGGAAATAAATACACTGCTATCTCTATAAAGATGGAAATATCTACACCGCTATCTGTATGAACATGGAAATATCTACACCGCTATCTGTTTGAAAAAGGAAATATCTACACCGCTATCTGAATGAAAATGGAAATATCTACACAGGATATCTGCATATACATGGAAATATCTACAAAGCTATCTCTTTACACATGGAAATAGCTACACCGCTATCTTTGTAAACATGGATATATCTACACCGCCATCTGTATGAACATGGAAATATCTGCACAGCCATCTGTATGAACATATAAATATCTACACCACCATCTGTATTAAGATGGAGATATCTACACAGCTATCTGTATAAACATGGAAATATCTACGCCGCTATCTGTATAAACATGGACATATCTACACCGCTATCTGTATACACATGGAAATATCTACACCGCTACCTGTATAAACATGGAAATATCAGCACCGCTATCTGTATGAACATGGAAATATCTACACAGCCATCTGTATGAACAAGGAAATATCTGCACCGCCATCTGCATGAACATATAAATATCTACACCGCCATCTGTATTAAGAAGGAGATAACTACACCGCTATCTGTATAAACATTGAAATATCTACACCGCTATCTGTATGAACATGGAAATATCTACACCGCTATCTGTATAAACATGGAAATATGTACAACGCTACCTGTATAAACATGGAAGTATCAGCACCGCTATCGGTATGAACATGGCAATATCTACACGGCTATCTGTATGAACATGGAAATATCTACACCGCTACCTGTATGAACATGGAAATATCTACAGCGCTATCTGTGTAAACATGGATACATCTTCACCGCTATCTGCATGAAAATGGAAATATCTACACAGCTATCTGCATATACATGGAAATATCTACAAAGCTATCTCTTTACACATGGAAATAAATACACTGCTATCTCTAGAAACATGGAAATATCTACACCGCCATCTGTATGAACATGGAAATATCTGCACCACCATCTGTATGAACATGCAAATATCTACACCGCCATCTGTATTAAGATGGAGATATCTACACCGCTATCTGTATAAACCTGGAAATATCTACACTGCTATCTGTATAAACATGGACATATCTACACTGCTATCTGTATAAACATGGAAATATCTACACCGCTACCTGTATAAACATGGAAATATCAGCACCGCTATCTGTATGAAAATGGAAATATCTACACAGCCACCTGGACGAACATGGAAATATCTACACCGCTATCTGTATGAACATGGAAATATCTACACCGCTATCTGTATGAACATGGAAATATCTACACCACTACCTGTATGAACATGGAAATATCTACACCGCCATCTGTATGAACATGGAAATATCTTCACCGCCATCTGTATGAACATGGATATATCTACACAGCCATCTGGATGAACATGGAAATATCTACACCGCTATCTGTAAGAACATGGAAATATCTACACCGCTATCTGCATGAACATGGAAATATCTACACCGCTATCTGTATGAACATGGAAATGTCTTCACCGCCATCTGTATGAACATGGATATATCTACACAGCCATCTGGATGAACAAGGAAATATCTACACCGCTATCTGTATGAACATGGAAATATCTACTCCGCTATCTGTGTAAACATGCATACATCTTCACCGCTATCTGTATAAACATGGAAATATCTACACCGCTATCTGTATGAACATGGAAATATCTACACCGCTATCTGCATGGAAATGGAAATATCTACACAGAATATCTGCATATACATGGAAATATCTACAAAGCTATCTCTTTACACATGGAAATAACTACACCGCTATCTCTGTAAAAATGGATATATCTACACCGCCATCTGTATGAACATGGAAATATCTGCACCGCCATCTGTATGAACATACAAATATCTACGGCGTCATCTGTATTAAGATGGAGATATCTACACCGCTATCTGTATAAACATGGAAATATCTACACTGCTATCCATATAAACATGCAAAAATATCTACACCGCTATCTGTATAAACATGGAAATATCTACACCGCTACCTGTATAAACATGGAAATATCAGCACCGCTATCTGTATGAACATGGAAATATCTACACAGCCATCTGGATGAACATGGAAATATCTACACCGCTATCTGTATGAACATGGAAATAGCTACACCGCTATCTGTATGAACATGGAAATATCTACACCGCTATCTGTATGAACATGGAAATATCTACACCGCTATCTGTTTCAACATGGAAATATCTACACCGCTATCTGCATGAAAATGGAAATATCTACACAGCTATCTGCATATACATAGAAATATCTAAAAAGATATCTCTTTACACATGGAAATAACTACACCGCTATCTCTATAATCATGGAAATATCTCTACCGCCATCTGTATGAACATGGAAATATCTGCACCGCCATCTGTATTAACATACAAATATCTACACCGCCATCTGTATTAAGATGGAGATATCTACACCGCTATCTGTATAAACTTGGACATATCTACACCGCTATCTGTATAAACATGGAAATATCTACACCGATATCTGTATAAACATGGAAATATCTACACTGCTACCTTTATAAACATGGAAATATCAGCACCGCTATCTGTATGAACATGGAAATATCTACACAGCCATCTGGATGAACATGGAAATATCTACACCGCTATCTCTATGAACATGGAAATAGCTACACCGCTATCTGTATGAACATGGAAATATCGACACCACTATCTGTAAGAACATGGAAATATCTTCACCGCCATCTGTATGAACATGGATATATCTACACAGCCATCTGGATGAACATGGAAATATCTACACCGCTATATGTATGAACATGGAAATATCTACACCGCTATCTCTATGAACATGGAAATATCTACACCGCTATCTGTATGAACATGGTAATATCTACACCGCTATCTGTATGAACATGGAAATATCTTCACCGCCATGTGTATGAGCATGGATATATCTACACAGCCATCTGGATGAACATGGAAATATCTACACCGCTATCTCTATGAACATGGAAATATCTACACCACTATCTGTGTAAACATGCATACATCTTCAACGCTATCTGTATAAACATGGAAATATCTACACCGCTATCTGTATGAACATGGAAATATCTACACCGCTACCTGTATAAACATGGAAATATCAGCACCGCAATCTGTATGAACATGGAAATATCTACACCGCTATCTGTATGAACATTTTAAATATCTACACCACTATATGTATGAACTTGGAAATAGCTACACAGCCATCTGGATGAACATGGAAATATCTACACCGCTATCTGTATGAACATGGATATATCTACACAGCCATCTGGATGAACATGGAAATATCTACACCGCTAACTGCATGAACATGGAAATATATACACCGCTATCTGTATGAATATGGAAATATCTACACCGCTATCTGTATGAACATGGAAATATCTACACCGCTATCTGTATGAACATGGAAATATCTACACCGCCATCTGTATGAACATGGATATATCTACACAGCCATCTGGATGAGCATGGAAATATCTGCACCGCTATCTGTATGAGCATGGAAATATCTACACCGCTATCTGTATGAACATGGAAATATCTACACAGCTATCTGTATGAACATGGAAATATCTACACCGCTATCTGTATAAACATGGACATATCTACACCGCTATCTGTATACACATGGAAATATCTACACCGCTACCTGTATAAACATGGAAATATCAGCACCGCTATCTGTATGAACATGGAAATATCTACACAGCCATCTGTATGAACAAGGAAATATCTGCACCGCCATCTGCATGAACATATAAATATCTACACCGCCATCTGTATTAAGAAGGAGATAACTACACCGCTATCTGTATAAACATTGAAATATCTACACCGCTATCTGTATGAACATGGAAATATCTACACCGCTATCTGTATAAACATGGAAATATGTACAACGCTACCTGTATAAACATGGAAGTATCAGCACCGCTATCGGTATGAACATGGCAATATCTACACGGCTATCTGTATGAACATGGAAATATCTACACCGCTACCTGTATGAACATGGAAATATCTACAGCGCTATCTGTGTAAACATGGATACATCTTCACCGCTATCTGCATGAAAATGGAAATATCTACACAGCTATCTGCATATACATGGAAATATCTACAAAGCTATCTCTTTACACATGGAAATAAATACACTGCTATCTCTAGAAACATGGAAATATCTACACCGCCATCTGTATGAACATGGAAATATCTGCACCACCATCTGTATGAACATGCAAATATCTACACCGCCATCTGTATTAAGATGGAGATATCTACACCGCTATCTGTATAAACCTGGAAATATCTACACTGCTATCTGTATAAACATGGACATATCTACACTGCTATCTGTATAAACATGGAAATATCTACACCGCTACCTGTATAAACATGGAAATATCAGCACCGCTATCTGTATGAAAATGGAAATATCTACACAGCCACCTGGACGAACATGGAAATATCTACACCGCTATCTGTATGAACATGGAAATATCTACACCGCTATCTGTATGAACATGGAAATATCTACACCACTACCTGTATGAACATGGAAATATCTACACCGCCATCTGTATGAACATGGAAATATCTTCACCGCCATCTGTATGAACATGGATATATCTACACAGCCATCTGGATGAACATGGAAATATCTACACCGCTATCTGTAAGAACATGGAAATATCTACACCGCTATCTGCATGAACATGGAAATATCTACACCGCTATCTGTATGAACATGGAAATGTCTTCACCGCCATCTGTATGAACATGGATATATCTACACAGCCATCTGGATGAACAAGGAAATATCTACACCGCTATCTGTATGAACATGGAAATATCTACTCCGCTATCTGTGTAAACATGCATACATCTTCACCGCTATCTGTATAAACATGGAAATATCTACACCGCTATCTGTATGAACATGGAAATATCTACACCGCTATCTGCATGGAAATGGAAATATCTACACAGAATATCTGCATATACATGGAAATATCTACAAAGCTATCTCTTTACACATGGAAATAACTACACCGCTATCTCTGTAAAAATGGATATATCTACACCGCCATCTGTATGAACATGGAAATATCTGCACCGCCATCTGTATGAACATACAAATATCTACGGCGTCATCTGTATTAAGATGGAGATATCTACACCGCTATCTGTATAAACATGGAAATATCTACACTGCTATCCATATAAACATGCAAAAATATCTACACCGCTATCTGTATAAACATGGAAATATCTACACCGCTACCTGTATAAACATGGAAATATCAGCACCGCTATCTGTATGAACATGGAAATATCTACACAGCCATCTGGATGAACATGGAAATATCTACACCGCTATCTGTATGAACATGGAAATAGCTACACCGCTATCTGTATGAACATGGAAATATCTACACCGCTATCTGTATGAACATGGAAATATCTACACCGCTATCTGTTTCAACATGGAAATATCTACACCGCTATCTGCATGAAAATGGAAATATCTACACAGCTATCTGCATATACATAGAAATATCTAAAAAGATATCTCTTTACACATGGAAATAACTACACCGCTATCTCTATAATCATGGAAATATCTCTACCGCCATCTGTATGAACATGGAAATATCTGCACCGCCATCTGTATTAACATACAAATATCTACACCGCCATCTGTATTAAGATGGAGATATCTACACCGCTATCTGTATAAACTTGGACATATCTACACCGCTATCTGTATAAACATGGAAATATCTACACCGATATCTGTATAAACATGGAAATATCTACACTGCTACCTTTATAAACATGGAAATATCAGCACCGCTATCTGTATGAACATGGAAATATCTACACAGCCATCTGGATGAACATGGAAATATCTACACCGCTATCTCTATGAACATGGAAATAGCTACACCGCTATCTGTATGAACATGGAAATATCGACACCACTATCTGTAAGAACATGGAAATATCTTCACCGCCATCTGTATGAACATGGATATATCTACACAGCCATCTGGATGAACATGGAAATATCTACACCGCTATATGTATGAACATGGAAATATCTACACCGCTATCTCTATGAACATGGAAATATCTACACCGCTATCTGTATGAACATGGTAATATCTACACCGCTATCTGTATGAACATGGAAATATCTTCACCGCCATGTGTATGAGCATGGATATATCTACACAGCCATCTGGATGAACATGGAAATATCTACACCGCTATCTCTATGAACATGGAAATATCTACACCACTATCTGTGTAAACATGCATACATCTTCAACGCTATCTGTATAAACATGGAAATATCTACACCGCTATCTGTATGAACATGGAAATATCTACACCGCTACCTGTATAAACATGGAAATATCAGCACCGCAATCTGTATGAACATGGAAATATCTACACCGCTATCTGTATGAACATTTTAAATATCTACACCACTATATGTATGAACTTGGAAATAGCTACACAGCCATCTGGATGAACATGGAAATATCTACACCGCTATCTGTATGAACATGGATATATCTACACAGCCATCTGGATGAACATGGAAATATCTACACCGCTAACTGCATGAACATGGAAATATATACACCGCTATCTGTATGAATATGGAAATATCTACACCGCTATCTGTATGAACATGGAAATATCTACACCGCTATCTGTATGAACATGGAAATATCTACACCGCCATCTGTATGAACATGGATATATCTACACAGCCATCTGGATGAGCATGGAAATATCTGCACCGCTATCTGTATGAGCATGGAAATATCTACACCGCTATCTGTATGAACATGGAAATATCTACACAGCTATCTGTATGAACATGGAAATATCTACACCGCTATCTGTTTGAACATGGAAATATCTACTCCGCTATCTGCATGAAAAAGGAAATATCTACACAGCTATCTGCATATACATGGAAATAACTACAAAGCTATCTCTTTACACATGGAAATAACTACACCGCTATCTCTGTAAACATGGAAAAATCTGCACCGCCATCTGTATGAACATATAAATATCTACACCGCCATCTGTATTAAGATGCAGATATCTACACCGCTATCTGTATAAACTTGGAAATATCTACACCGCTATCTGTATAAACATGGAAATATCAGTACCGCTATCTGAAAGAACATATAAATATCTACACCGCCATCTGTATGAACATGGAAATATCTGCACCGCCATCTGCATGAACATATAAATATCTGCACCGCCATCTGTATTAAGAAGGAAATATCTACACCGCTATCTTTATAAACCTGGAAATATCTACACCGCTATCTGTATAAACATGGAAATATCTACACCGCTATCTGTGTAAACATGGAAATATCTACACCGCTATCTGTATAAACATGGAAATATCTACATCGCTATCTGTATAAACCTGGAAATATCTACACCGCTACCTGTATAAACATGGAAATATCAGCAACGCAATCTGTATGAACATGGAAATATCTACACCGATATCTGTATGAACATGGAAATATCTACACCACTATCTGTATGAACATGGAACTAGCTACACTGCCGTCTGGATGAACATGGAAATATCTACACCGCTCTCTGTATGAACATGGATATATCTACACAGCCATCTGGATGAACATGGAAATATCTACACCGCTATCTTTATGAACATGGAAATACATACACCGCTATCTGTATGAACATGGAAATATCTACACCGCTATCTGTATGAACATGGAAATAGCAACACCGCTATCTGTATGAACATGGAAATATCTACACCGCTATCTGTATGAACATGGAAATATCTACACCGCTAACTGTGTAAACATGCATTCATCTTCACCGCTATCTGTATATACATGGAAATATCTACAGCGCTATCTGTATGAACATGGAAATATCTACACCGCTATCTGTTTGAACATGGAAATATCTACACCGCTATCTGCATGAAAATGGAAATATCTACACAGCTATCTGCATATACATGGAAATATCTACAAAGCTATCTCTTTACACATGGAAATAACTACACCGCTATCTCTATAAACATGGAAATATCTATACCGACATCTGTATGAACATGGAAATATCTGCACCGCCATCTATATTAATATACAAATATCTTCACCGCCATCTGTATTAAGATGGAGATATCTACACCGCTATCTGTATAAACATGGGAATATCTACACCGCTATCTGTATAAACCTGGAAATATCTACACCGTTACCTGTATAAGCATGGAAATATCAGCACCGCTATCTGTATGAACATGGAAATATCTACACAGCCATCTACATGAACGTGGAAATATCTACACCGCAATCGGTTTGAACATGGAAATATCTTCACCGCCATCTGTATGAACATGGATATATCTACACAGCCATCTGGATGAACATGGAAATATCTACACCACTATCTGTATGAACATGGAAATAGCTACACCTCTATCTGTATGAACATGGAAATATCTACACCGCTATCTGTATGAACATGGAAATATCTTCACCGCTATCTGTATGAACCTGGAAAGATCTACACCGCTATCTGTATGAACCTGGATATATCTTCACCGCCATCTGTGTGAACATGGATATATCTTCACAGCCATCTGGATGAACATGGATATATATACACCGCTATCTGTATGAACATGGAAATATCTACACTGCTACATCTTCACCGCTATCTCTATAAACGTGGAAATATCTACATCGCTATCTCTATAAACGTGGAAATATCTACATCGCTATCTGTATGAACATGGAAATATCTACACCGCTATCTGTTTGAACATGGAAATATCTACACCGCTATCTGCATGCAAATGGAAATATCTACACAGCTATCTGCATATACATGGAAATATCTACAAAGCTATTTCTTTACACATGGAAATAACTACACCGCTATCTCTATAAACATGGAAATATCTACACCGCCATCTGTATGAACATGGAAATATCTGCACCGCCATCTCTATGAACATATAAATATCTACACCGCCATCTGTATTAAGATGGAGATATCTACACCGCTATCTGTATAAACATGGAAATATCTACACCGCTATCTGTATAAACATGGAAATATCTACACCGCTATCTGTATAAACATGGAAATATCTACAACGCTACCTGTATAAACATGGAAATATCAGCACCGCTATCTGTATGAACATGGAAATATCTTCACCGCTATCTCTATGAACATGGAAATATCTACACCGATCTCTGTATGAACATGGACATATCTTCACCGCCATCTGTATGAACATGGATATATCTACACAGCCATCTGGATGAACATGGAAATATCAGCACCGCTGTCTGTATGAACATGGAAATATCTACACCGCTATCTGTATGAACATGGAAAGATCTACACCGCTATCTGTATGAACATGGAAATATCTACTCCGCTATCTGTGTAAACATGCATACATCTTCACCGCTATCTCTATAAACATGGAAATATCTTCACCGCCATCTGTATGAACATGGATATATCTACACAGCCATCTGGATGAACATGGAAATGTCTACACCGCTATATGTATGAACATGGAAATAGCTACACCGCTATCTGTATGAACATGGAAATATCTACACCGCTATCTGTATGAACATGGAAATATCAACACCGCAATCTGTATGAACATGGAAATATCTTCACCGCCATCTGTATGAACATGGATATATCTACTCAGCCATCTGGATGAACATGGAAATATCTACACCGCTATATGTATGAACATGGAAATAGCTACACCGCTATCAGTATGAACATGGAAATATCTACACTGCTATCTGTATGAACATGGAAATATCTTCACCGCCATCTGTATGAACATGGATATCTAAACAGCCATCTGGATGAACATGGAAATATCTACACCGCTATCTGTATGAACATGGAAATATCTATACCGCTATCTGTGTAAACATGCATACATCTTCACCGCTATCTGTATAAACATGGAAATATCTACACCGCTATCTATATGGACAAGGAAATATCTACACCGCTATCTGTTTGAACATGGAAAAACCTACACCGCTATCTGAATGAAAATGGAAATATCTACACAGCTATCTGAATATACATGGAAATATCTACAAAGCTATCTCTTTACACATGGAAATAACTACACCGCTATCTCTATAAACATGGAAATGTCTATACCGCCGTCTGTATAAACATGGAAATATCTGCACCGCCATCTGTATTAACATACAAATATCTACACCGCCATCTGTATTAAAATGGAGATATCTACACCGCTATCTGTATAAAATTGGAAATATGTATACCGCTATCTGTATAAACATGGAAATATCTACACCGCTATCTGTATAAACATGGAAATATCTACACCGCTACCTGTATAAACTTGGAAATATCAGCACCGCTATCTGTATGAACATGGAAATATCTACACAGCCATCTGGATGAACATGGAAATATTTACAACGCTATCTGTATGAACATGGAAATAGCTACACCCCTATCTGTATGAACATGGAAATATATACTCCACTATCTGTATGAACATGGAAATATCTACACCGCAATATGTATGAACATGGAAATATCTTCACCGCCATCTGTATGAACATGGATATATCTACACAGCCATCTGGATGAACATGGAATTATCTACACCGCTATCTGTATGAACATGGAAATACCTACACCGCTATCTGTATGAACATGGAAATATCTACACCGCTATCTGTTTGAACATGGAAATATCTACACCGCTATCTGTATGGACATGGAAATATCTTCACCGCCATCTGTATGAACATGGATATATCTACACAGCCGTCTGGATGAACATGGAAATATCTACACCGCTATCTGTATGAACATGGAAATATCTACACCGCTATCTGTATGAACATGGAAATATCTACACAGCTATCTGTTTGAACATGGAAATATCTACTCCGCTATCTGCATTAAAATTGAAATATCTACAGAGCTATCTGCATATACATGGAAATATCTACAAAGCTATTTCTTTACACATGGAAATATCTACACCGCAATCTCTATAAACATGGAAATATCTACTCCGCCATCTGTATGAACATGGAAATATCTGCACAGCCATCTGTATGAACATATAATTTTCTACACCGCCATCTGTATTAAGATGGAGATATCTACTCCGCTATCTGTATAAACATGGAAATATCTACACCGCTATCTGTATAAACATGGAAATATCTACACCGATATCTGTATAAACATGGAAATATCTACACCGCTACCTGTATAAACATGGAAATATCAGCACCGCTATCTGTATGAACATGGAAATATCTACACCGCTATCTGTATGAACATGGAAATATCTACAGCGATATCTGTATGAACATGGAAATATCTTCACCGCCATCTGTATGAACATGGATATATCTACACAGCCATCTGGATGAACATGGAAATATCAGCACCGCTGTCTGTATGAACATGGAAATATCTACACCGCTACCTGTATGAACATGGAAGTATCTACACCGCTATCTGTATGAACATGGAAATATCTTCACCGCCATCTGTATGAACATGGATATACCTACACAGCCATTTGGATGAACATGGTAATATCTACACCGCTATCTGTATGAACATGGAAATATCTACACCGCTATCTTCGTAAACATGCATACATCTTCACCGCTATCTGTATAAACATGGAAATATCTACACAGCCATCTGGATGAACATGGAAATATCTACACCGCTATCTGTATGTACATGGAAATAGCTACACCGCTATCTGTATGAACATGGAAATATCTACACCGCTATCTCTATGAACATGGAAATATCTACACCGCTATCTGTATGAACATGGAAATATCTTCACCGCCATCTGTATGAACATGGATATATCTACACAGCGATCTGGATGAACATGGAAATATCTACACCGCTATCTGTATGAACATGGAAATATCTACACCGCTATCTGTATGAACATGGAAATATCTACACTGCTATCTGTATGAACATGGTAATATCTACACCGCTATCTGTATGAACATGGAAATATCTTCACCGCCTTCTGTATGAACATGGATATATCTACACAGCCATCTGGATGAACATGGAAATATCTACACCGCTATCTCTATGAACATGGAAATAACTACACCACTATCTGTGTAAACATGCATGCATCTTCAACGCTATCTGTATAAACATGGAAATATCTACACCGTTATCTGTATGAACATGGAAATATCTACACCGCTACCTGTATAAACATGGAAATATCAGCACCGCAATCTGTATGAACATGGAAATATCTACACCGCTATCTGTATGAACATGGAAATATCTACACCACTATATGTATGAACTTGGAAATAGCTACACAGCCATCTGGATGAACATGGAAATATCTACACCGCTATCTGTATGAACATGGATATATCTACACAGCCATCTGGATGAACATGGAAATATCTACACCGCTAACTGCATGAACATGGAAATATATACACCGCTATCTGTATGAATATGGAAATATCTACACCGCTATCTGTATGAACATGGAAATATCTACACCGCTATCTGTATGAACATGGAAATATCTACACCGCCATCTGTATGAACATGGATATATCTACACAGCCATCTGGATGAGCATGGAAATATCTGCACCGCTATCTGTATGAGCATGGAAATATCTACACCGCTATCTGTATGAACATGGAAATATCTACACAGCTATCTGTATGAACATGGAAATATCTACACCGCTATCTGTTTGAACATGGAAATATCTACTCCGCTATCTGCATGAAAAAGGAAATATCTACACAGCTATCTGCATATACATGGAAATAACTACAAAGCTATCTCTTTACACATGGAAATAACTACACCGCTATCTCTGTAAACATGGAAAAATCTGCACCGCCATCTGTATGAACATATAAATATCTACACCGCCATCTGTATTAAGATGCAGATATCTACACCGCTATCTGTATAAACTTGGAAATATCTACACCGCTATCTGTATAAACATGGAAATATCAGTACCGCTATCTGAAAGAACATATAAATATCTACACCGCCATCTGTATGAACATGGAAATATCTGCACCGCCATCTGCATGAACATATAAATATCTACACCGCCATCTGTATTAAGAAGGAAATATCTACACCGCTATCTTTATAAACCTGGAAATATCTACACCGCTATCTGTATAAACATGGAAATATCTACACCGCTATCTGTGTAAACATGGAAATATCTACACCGCTATCTGTATAAACATGGAAATATCTACATCGCTATCTGTATAAACCTGGAAATATCTACACCGCTACCTGTATAAACATGGAAATATCAGCAACGCAATCTGTATGAACATGGAAATATCTACACCGATATCTGTATGAACATGGAAATATCTACACCACTATCTGTATGAACATGGAACTAGCTACACTGCCGTCTGGATGAACATGGAAATATCTACACCGCTCTCTGTATGAACATGGATATATCTACACAGCCATCTGGATGAACATGGAAATATCTACACCGCTATCTTTATGAACATGGAAATACATACACCGCTATCTGTATGAACATGGAAATATCTACACCGCTATCTGTATGAACATGGAAATAGCAACACCGCTATCTGTATGAACATGGAAATATCTACACCGCTATCTGTATGAACATGGAAATATCTACACCGCTAACTGTGTAAACATGCATTCATCTTCACCGCTATCTGTATAAACATGGAAATATCTACAGCGCTATCTGTATGAACATGGAAATATCTACACCGCTATCTGTTTGAACATGGAAATATCTACACCGCTATCTGCATGAAAATGGAAATATCTACACAGCTATCTGCATATACATGGAAATATCTACAAAGCTATCTCTTTACACATGGAAATAACTACACCGCTATCTCTATAAACATGGAAATATCTATACCGACATCTGTATGAACATGGAAATATCTGCACCGCCATCTATATTAATATACAAATATCTTCACCGCCATCTGTATTAAGATGGAGATATCTACACCGCTATCTGTATAAACATGGGAATATCTACACCGCTATCTGTATAAACCTGGAAATATCTACACCGTTACCTGTATAAGCATGGAAATATCAGCACCGCTATCTGTATGAACATGGAAATATCTACACAGCCATCTACATGAACGTGGAAATATCTACACCGCTATCGGTTTGAACATGGAAATATCTTCACCGCCATCTGTATGAACATGGATATATCTACACAGCCATCTGGATGAACATGGAAATATCTACACCGCTATCTGTATGAACATGGAAATAGCTACACCTCTATCTGTATGAACATGGAAATATCTACACCGCTATCTGTATGAACATGGAAATATCTTCACCGCTATCTGTATGAACCTGGAAAGATCTACACCGCTATCTGTATGAACCTGGATATATCTTCACCGCCATCTGTGTGAACATGGATATATCTTCACAGCCATCTGGATGAACATGGATATATATACACCGCTATCTGTATGAACATGGAAATATCTACACTGCTATCTGTGTAAACATGCATACATCTTCACCGCTATCTCTATAAACGTGGAAATATCTACATCGCTATCTGTATGAACATGGAAATATCTACACCGCTATCTGTTTGAACATGGAAATATCTACACCGCTATCTGCATGCAAATGGAAATATCTACACAGCTATCTGCATATACATGGAAATATCTTCAAAGCTATTTCTTTACACATGGAAATAACTACACCGCTATCTCTATAAACATGGAAATATCTACACCGCCATCTGTATGAACATGGAAATATCTGCACCGCCTTCTCTATGAACATATAAATATCTACACCGCCATCTGTATTAAGATGGAGATATCTACACCGCTATCTGTATAAACATGGAAATATCTACACTGCTATCTGTATAAACATGGAAATATCTACACCGCTATCTGTATAAACATGGAAACATCTACAACGCTACCTGTATAAACATGGAAATATCAGCACCGCTATCTGTATGAACATGGAAATATCTTCACCGCTATCTCTATGAACATGGAAATATCTACACCGATCTCTGTATGAACATGGACATATCTTCACCGCCATCTGTATGAACATGGATATATCTACACAGCCATCTGGATGAACATGGAAATATCAGCACCGCTGTCTGTATGAACATGGAAATATCTACACCGCTATCTGTATGAACATGGAAAGATCTACACCGCTATCTGTATGAACATGGAAATATCTACTCCGCTATCTGTGTAAACATGCATACATCTTCACCGCTATCTCTATAAACATGGAAATATCTTCACCGCCATCTGTATGAACATGGATATATCTACACAGCCATCTGGATGAACATGGAAATGTCTACACCGCTATATGTATGAACATGGAAATAGCTACACCGCTATCTGTATGAACATGGAAATATCTACACCGCTATCTGTATGAACATGGAAATATCAACACCGCAATCTGTATGAACATGGAAATATCTTCACCGCCATCTGTATGAACATGGATATATCTACTCAGCCATCTGGATGAACATGGAAATATCTACACCGCTATATGTATGAACATGGAAATAGCTACACCGCTATCAGTATGAACATGGAAATATCTACACTGCTATCTGTATGAACATGGAAATATCTTCACCGCCATCTGTATGAACATGGATATCTAAACAGCCATCTGGATGAACATGGAAATATCTACACCGCTATCTGTATGAACATGGAAATATCTACACCGCTATCTGTGTAAACATGCATACATCTTCACCGCTATCTGTATAAACATGGAAATATCTACACCGCTATCTATATGGACAAGGAAATATCTACACCGCTATCTGTTTGAACATGGAAAAACCTACACCGCTATCTGAATGAAAATGGAAATATCTACACAGCTATCTGAATATACATGGAAATATCTACAAAGCTATCTCTTTACACATGGAAATAACTACACCGCTATCTCTATAAACATGGAAATGTCTATACCGCCGTCTGTATAAACATGGAAATATCTGCACCGCCATCTGTATTAACATACAAATATCTACACCGCCATCTGTATTAAAATGGAGATATCTACACCGCTATCTGTATAAAATTGGAAATATGTATACCGCTATCTGTATAAACATGGAAATATCTACACCGCTATCTGTATAAACATGGAAATATCTACACCGCTACCTGTATAAACTTGGAAATATCAGCACCGCTATCTGTATGAACATGGAAATATCTACACAGCCATCTGGATGAACATGGAAATATTTACAACGCTATCTGTATGAACATAGAAATAGCTACACCCCTATCTGTATGAACATGGAAATATATACTCCACTATCTGTATGAACATGGAAATATCTACACCGCAATATGTATGAACATGGAAATATCTTCACCGCCATCTGTATGAACATGGATATATCTACACAGCCATCTGGATGAACATGGAATTATCTACACCGCTATCTGTATGAACATGGAAATACCTACACCGCTATCTGTATGAACATGGAAATATCTACACCGCTATCTGTTTGAACATGGAAATATCTACACCGCTATCTGTATGGACATGGAAATATCTTCACCGCCATCTGTATGAACATGGATATATCTACACAGCCGTCTGGATGAACATGGAAATATCTACACCGCTATCTGTATGAACATGGAAATATCTACACCGCTATCTGTATGAACATGGAAATATCTACACAGCTATCTGTTTGAACATGGAAATATCTACTCCGCTATCTGCATTAAAATTGAAATATCTACAGAGCTATCTGCATATACATGGAAATATCTACAAAGCTATTTCTTTACACATGGAAATATCTACACCGCAATCTCTATAAACATGGAAATATCTACTCCGCCATCTGTATGAACATGGAAATATCTGCACAGCCATCTGTATGAACATATAATTTTCTACACCGCCATCTGTATTAAGATGGAGATATCTACTCCGCTATCTGTATAAACATGGAAATATCTACACCGCTATCTGTATAAACATGGAAATATCTACACCGATATCTGTATAAACATGGAAATATCTACACCGCTACCTGTATAAACATGGAAATATCAGCACCGCTATCTGTATGAACATGGAAATATCTACACCGCTATCTGTATGAACATGGAAATATCTACAGCGATATCTGTATGAACATGGAAATATCTTCACCGCCATCTGTATGAACATGGATATATCTACACAGCCATCTGGATGAACATGGAAATATCAGCACCGCTGTCTGTATGAACATGGAAATATCTACACCGCTACCTGTATGAACATGGAAGTATCTACACCGCTATCTGTATGAACATGGAAATATCTTCACCGCCATCTGTATGAACATGGATATACCTACACAGCCATTTGGATGAACATGGTAATATCTACACCACTATCTGTATGAACATGGAAATATCTACACCGCTATCTTCGTAAACATGCATACATCTTCACCGCTATCTGTATAAACATGGAAATATCTACACAGCCATCTGGATGAACATGGAAATATCTACACCGCTATCTGTATGTACATGGAAATAGCTACACCGCTATCTGTATGAACATGGAAATATCTACACCGCTATCTGTATGAACATGGAAATATCTACACCGCTATCTGTATGAACATGGAAATATCTTCACCGCCATCTGTATGAACATGGATATATCTACACAGCGATCTGGATGAACATGGAAATATCTACACCGCTATCTGTATGAACATGGAAATATCTACACCGCTATCTGTATGAACATGGAAATATCTACACTGCTATCTGTATGAACATGGTAATATCTACACCACTATCTGTATGAACATGGAAATATCTTCACCGCCTTCTGTATGAACATGGATATATCTACACAGCCATCTGGATGAACATGGAAATATCTACACCGCTATCTCTATGAACATGGAAATAACTACACCACTATCTGTGTAAACATGCATGCATCTTCAACGCTATCTGTATAAACATGGAAATATCTACACCGTTATCTGTATGAACATGGAAATATCTACACCGCTACCTGTATAAACATGGAAATATCAGCACCGCAATCTGTATGAACATGGAAATATCTACACCGCTATCTGTATGAACATGGAAATATCTACACCACTATATGTATGAACTTGGAAATAGCTACACAGCCATCTGCATGAACATGGAAATATCTACACCGCTATCTGTATGAACATGGATATATCTACACAGCCATCTGGTTGAACATGGAAATATCTACACCGCTAACTGCATGAACATGGAAATATATACACCGCTCTCTGTATGAATATGGAAATATCTACACCGCTATCTGTATGAACATGGAAATATATACACCGCTATCTGTATGAACATGGAAATATCTACACCGCCATCTGTATGAACATGGATATATCTACACAGCCATCTGGATGAGCATGGAAATATCTGCACCGCTATCTGTATGAGCATGGAAATATCTACACTGCTATCTGTATGAACATGGAAATATCTACACAGCTATTTGTATGAACATGGAAATATCTACACCGCTATCTGTTTGAACATGGAAATATCTACTCCGCTATCTGCATGAAAATGGAAATATCTACACAGCTATCTGCATATACATGGAAATAACTACAAAGCTATCTCTTTACACATGGAAATAACTACACCGCTATCTCTATAAACATGGAAATATCTGCACCGCCATCTGTATGAACACATAAATATCTACACCGCCATCTGTATTAAGATGCAGATATCTACACCGCTATCTGTATAAACTTGGAAATATCTACACCGCTATCTGTATAAACATGGAAATATCAGTACCGCTATCTGTATGAACATATAAATATCTACACCGCCATCTGTATGAACATGGAAATATCTCCACCGCCATCTGCATGAATATATAAATATCTACACCACCATCTGTATTAAGAAGGAAATATCTACACCGCTATCTTTATAAACATGGAAATATCTACAACGCTATCTGTATGAACATGGAAATATCTACACCGCTATCTGTATAAACATGGAAATATGTACACCGCTACCTGTATAAACATGGAAGTATCAGCACCGCTATCGGTATGAACATGGCAATATCTACACGGCTCTCTGTATGAACATGGAAATATCTACACCGCTATCTGTATGAACATGGAAATATCTTCACCGCCATCTGTATGAACATGGATATATCTACACAGCCATCTGGATGAACATGGAAATATCTACACCGCTACCTGTATGAACATGGAAATATCTACAGCGCTATCTGTGTAAACATGCATACATCTTCACCGCTATCTGCATGAAAATGGAAATATCTTCACAGCTATCTGCATATACATAGAAATATCTACAAAGCTATCTCTTAACACATGGAAATAAATACACTGCTATCTCTATAAAGATGGAAATATCTACACCGCCATCTGTATGAACATGGAAATATCTGCACACCATCTGTATGAACACACAAATATCTACACCGCCATCTGTATTAAGATGGAGATATCTACACCGCTATCTGTATAAACCTGGAAATATCTACACCGCTATCTGTATAAACATGGAAATATCTACACCGCTATTTGTGTAAACATGGAAATATCTACACCGCTATCTGTATAAACATGGAAATATCTACATCGCTATCTGTATAAACCTGGAAATATCTACACCGCTACCTGTATAAACATGGAAATATCAGCACCGCAATCTGTATGAACATGGAAATATCTACACCACTATCTGTATGAACATGGAAATAGCTACACTGCCGTCTGGATGAACATGGAAATATCTACACCGCTATCTGTATGAACATGGATATATCTACACAGCCATCTGGATGAACATGGAAATATCTACACCGCTATCTGTATGAACATGGAAATACATACACCGCTATCTGTATGAACATGGAAATATCTACACCGCTATCTGTATGAACATGGTAATAGCTACACCGCTATCTGTATGAACATGGAAATATCTACACCGCTATCTGTATGAACATGGAAATATCTACACCGCTATCTGTATGAACATGGATATATCTACACAGTCATCTGGATGAACATGGAAATATCTACACCGCTATCTGTATGAACATAGAAATATATACACCGCTATCTGTGTAAACATGCATACATCTTCACCGCAATCTGTATAAGCATGAAAATATCTACACAGCTATCTGTATGAACATGGAAATATCTACACCGCTATCTGTTTTAACATGGAAAGATCTACACAGCTATCTGCATATACATGGAAATATCTACAAAGCTATCTCTTTAAACATGGAAATAACTACACCGCTATCTCTATAAACATGGAAATAACTATACCGCCATCTGTATGAACATGGAAATATCTGCACCGCCATCTGTATGAACATATAAATATCTACACCGCCATCTGTATTAAGATGGAGGTATCTACACCGCTATCTGTATAAACTTGGAAATATCTACACCGCTATCAGTATGAACACGGAAATATCTACACGGCTACCTGTATAAACATGGTAATATCAGCACCGCTACCTGTATGAACATGGAAATATCTACAGCGCTATCTGTGTAAACATGCATACATCTTCACCGCTATCTGCATGAAAATGGAAATATCTACACAGCTATCTGCATATACATGGAAATATCTACAAAGCTATCTCTTTACACATGGAAATAAATACACTGCTATCTCTAGAAACATGGAAATATCTACACCGCCATCTGTATGAACATGGAAATATCTGCACCACCATCTGTATGAACATACAAATATCTACACCGCCATCTGTATTAAGATGGAGATATCTACACCGCTATCTGTATAAACCTGGAAATATCTACACCGCTATCTGTAAAAACATGGAAATATCTACACTGCTATCTGTATAAACATGGAAATATCTACATCGCTACCTGTATAAACATGGAAATATCAGCACCGCTATCTGTATGAACATGCAAATATCTACACAGCCATCTGGACGAACATGGAAATACCTACACCGCTATCTGTATGAATATGGAAATAGCTACACCGCTATCTGTATGAACATGGAAATATCTACACCACTACCTGTATTAACATGGAAATATCTACACCGCCATCTGTATGAACATGGAAATATCTTCACCGCCATCTGTATGAACATGGATATATCTACACAGCCATCTGGATGAACATGGAAATATCTACACCGCTATCTGTATGAACATGGAAATAGCTACTCCGCTATCTGTATGAACATGGAAATATCTACACCGCTATCTGTATGAACATGGAAATATCTACACCGCTATCTGTATGAACATGGAAATATCTTCACCGCCATCTGTGTGAACATGGATATATCTACACAGCCATCTGGATGAACAAGGAAATATCTACACCGCTATCTGAATGAACATGGAAATATCTACACCGCTATCTGTGTAAACATGCATACATCTTCACCGCTATCTGTATAAGCATGGAAATATCTTCACCGCTATCTGTATGAACATGGAAATATCTACACCGCTATCTGTTTGAACATGGAAATATCTACACCGCTATCTGCATGAAAATGGAAATATCTACACAGGATATCTGCATATACATGGAAATATCTACAAAGCTATCTCTTTACACATGGAAATAACTACACCGCTATCTTTGTAAACATGGATATATCTACACCGCCATCTGTATGAACATGGAAATATCTGCACAGCCATCTGTATGAACATATAAATATCTACACCACCATCTGTATTAAGATGGAGATATCTACACCGCTATCTGTATAAACATGGAAATATCTACGCCGCTATCTGTATAAACATGGACATATCTACACCGCTATGTGTATACACATGGAAATATCTACACCGCTACCTGTATAAACATGGAAATATCAGCACCGCTATCTGTATGAACATGGAAATATCTACACAGCCATCAGTATGAACAAGGAAATATCCTCACCGCCATCTGCATGAACATATAAATATCTACACCGCCATCTGTATTAAGAAGGAGATAACTACACCACTATCTGTATAAACATTGAAATATCTACACCGCTATCTGTATGAACATGGAAATATCTACACCGCTATCTGTATAAACATGGAAATATGTACAACGCTACCTGTATAAACATGGAAGTATCAGCACCGCTATCGGTATGAACATGGCAATATCTACACGGCTATCTGTATGAACATGGAAATATCTACACCGCTACCTGTATGAACATGGAAATATCTACAGCGCTATCTGTGTAAACATGCATACATCTTCACCGCTATCTGCATGAAAATGGAAATATCTACACAGCTATCTGCATATACATGGAAATATCTACAAAGCTATCTCTTTACACATGGAAATAAATACACTGCTATCTCCAGAAACATGGAAATATCTACAACGCCATCTGTATGAACATGGAAATATCTGCACCACCATCTGTATGAACAAACAAATATCTACACCGCCATCTGTATTAAGATGGAGATATCTACACCGCTATCTGTATAAACCTGGAAATATCTACACTGCTATCTGTATAAACATGCACATATCTACACTGCTATCTGTATAAACATGGAAATATCAACACCGCTACCTGTATAAACATGGAAATATCAGCACCGCTATCTGTATGAACATGGAAATATCTACAGAGCCACCTGGACCAACATGGAAATATCTACACCGCTATCTGTATGAACATGGAAATAGCTACACCGCTATCTGTATGAACATGGAAATATCTACACCACTACCTGTATGAACATGGAAATATCTACACCGCCATCTGTATGAACATGGAAATATCTTCACCGCCATCTGTATGAACATGGATATATCTACACAGCCATCTGGATGAACATGGAAATATCTACACCGCTATCTGTATGAACATGGAAATAGCTACTCCGCTATCTGTATGAACATCGAAATATCTACACCGCTATCTGTATGAACATGGAAATATCTACACCGCTATCTGTATGAACATGGAAATGTCTTCACCGCCATCTGTATGAACATGGATATATCTACAAAGCCATCTGGATGAACAAGGAAATATCTACACCGCTATCTGTATGAACATGGAAATATCTACTCCGCTATCTGTGTAAACATGCATACATCTTCACCGCTATCTGTATAAACATGGAAATATCTACACCGCTATCTGTATGAATATGGAAATATCCACACCGCTATCTGCATGAAAATGGAAATATCTACACAGGATATCTGCATATACATGGAAATATCTACAAAGCTTTCTCTTTACACATGGAAATAACTACACCGCTATCTCTGTAAAAATGGATATATCTACACCGCCATCTGTATGAACATGGAAATATCTGCACCGCCATCTGTATGAACATACAAATATCTACGTCGTCATCTGTATTAAGATGGAGATATCTACACCGCTATCTGTATAAACATGGAAATATCTACACCGCTATCCATATAAACATGGAAATATCTACACCGCTATCTGTATAAACATGGAAATATCTACACCGCTACCTGTATAAACATGGAAATATCAGCACCGCTATCTGTATGAACATGGAAATATCTACACAGCCATCTGGATGAACATGGAAATATCTACACCGCTATCTGTATGAACATGGAAATAGCTACACCGCTATCTGTATGAACATGGAAATATCTACACCGCTATCTGTATGAACATGGAAATATCTACACCGCTATCTGTTTCAACATGGAAATATCTACACCGCTATCTGCATGAAAATGGAAATATCTACACAGCTATCTGCATATACATAGAAATATCGACAAAGCTATCTCTTTACACATGGAAATAACTACACCGCTATCTCTATAATCATGGAAATATCTCCACCGCCATCTGTATGAACATGGAAATATCTGCACCGCCATCTGTATTAACATACAAATATCTACACCGCCATCTGTATTAAGATGGAGATATCTACACCGCTATCTGTATAAACTTGAACATATCTACACCGCTATCTGTATAAACATGGAAATATCTACACCGCTATCTGTATAAACATGGAAATATCTACACCGCTATCTGTATGAACATGGAAATATCTACACCGCTATCTGTTTGAACATGGAAATATCTACACCGCTATCTGCAAGAAAATGGAAATATCTACACAGGATATCTGCATATACATGGAAATATCTACAAAGCTATCTCTTTACACATGGAAATAACTACACCGCTATCTTTGTAAACATGGATATATCTACACCGCCATCTGTATGAACATGGAAATATCTGCACAGCCATCTGTATGAACATATAAATATCTACACCACCATCTGTATTAAGATGGAGATATCTACACCGCTATCTGTATAAACATGGAAATATCTGCGCCGCTATCTGTATAAACATGGACATATCTACACCGCTATCTGTATACACATGGAAATATCTACACCGCTACCTGTATAAACATGGAAATATCAGCACCGCTATCTGTATGAACATGGAAATATCTACACAGCCATCTGTATGAACAAGGAAATATCTGCACCACCATCTGTATGAACATACAAATATCTACACCGCCATCTGTATTAAGAAGGAGATAACTACACCGCTATCTGTATAAACATTGAAATATCTACACCGCTATCTGTATGAACATGGAAATATCTACACCGCTATCTGTATAAACATGGAAATATGTACAACGCTACCTGTATAAACATGGAAGTATCAGCACCGCTATCGGTATGAACATGGCAATATCTACACGGCTATCTGTATGAACATGGAAATATCTACACCGCTACCTGTATGAACATGGAAATATCTACAGCGCTATCTGTGTAAACATGCATACATCTTCACCGCTATCTGCATGAAAATGGAAATATCTACACAGCTATCTGCATATACATGGAAATATCTACAAAGCTATCTCTTTACACATGGAAATAAATACACTGCTATCTCTAGAAACATGGAAATATCTACACCGCCATCTGTATGAACATGGAAATATCTGCACCACCATCTGTATGAACATACAAATATCTACACCGCCATCTGTATTAAGATGGAGATATCTACACCGCTATCTGTATAAACCTGGAAATATCTACACTGCTATCTGTATAAACATGGACATATCTACACTGCTATCTGTATAAACATGGAAATATCAACACCGCTACCTGTATAAACATGGAAATATCAGCACCGCTATCTGTATGAACATGGAAATATCTACAGAGCCACCTGGACGAACATGGAAATATCTACACCGCTATATGTATGAACATGGAAATAGCTACACCGCTATCTGTATGAACATGGAAATATCTACACCACTACCTGTATGAACATGGAAATATCTACACCGCCATCTGTATGAACATGGAAATATCTTCACCGCCATCTGTATGAACATGGATATATCTACACAGCCATCTGGATGAACATGGAAATATCTACACCGCTATCTGTATGAACATGGAAATAGCTACTCCGCTATCTGTATGAACATGGAAATATCTACACCACTATCTCTATGAACATGGAAATATCTACACCGCTATCTGTATGAACATGGAAATGTCTTCACCGCCATCTGTATGAACATGGATATATCTACACAGCCATCTGGATGAACAAGGAAATATCTACACCGCTATCTCTATGAACATGGAAATATCTACTCCGCTATCTGTGTAAACATGCATACATCTTCACCGCTATCTGTATAAACATGGAAATATCTACACCGCTATCTGTATGAATATGGAAATATCTACACCGCTATCTGCATGAAAATGGAAATATCTAAACAGGATATCTGCATATACATGGAAATATCTACAAAGCTTTCTCTTTACACATGGAAATAACTACACCGCTATCTCTGTAAAAATGGATATATCTACACCGCCATCTGTATGAACATGGAAATATCTGCACCGCCATCTGTATGAACATACAAATATCTACGTCGTCATCTGCATTAAGATGGAGATATCCACACCGCTATCTGTATAAACATGGAAATATCTACACCGCTATCCATATAAACATGGAAATATCTACACCGCTATCTGTATAAACATGGAAATATCTACACCGCTACCTGTATAAACATGGAAATATCAGCACCGCTATCTGTATGAACATGGAAATATCTACACAGCCATCTGGATGAACATGGAAATATCTACACCGCTATCTGTATGAACATGGAAATAGCTACACCGCTATCTGTATGAACATGGAAATATCTACACCGCTATCTGTATGAACATGGAAATATCTACACCACTATCTGTTTCAACATGGAAATATCTACACCGCTATCTGCATGAAAATGGAAATATCTACACAGCTATCTGCATATACATAGAAATATCTACAAAGCTATCTCTTTAAACATGGAAATAACTACACCGCTATCTCTATAATCATGGAAATATCTCCACCGCCATCTGTATGAACATGGAAATATCTGCACCGCCATCTGTATTAACATACAAATATCTACACCGCCATCTGTATTAAGATGGAGATATCTACACCGCTATCTGTATAAACTTGGACATATCTACACCGCTATCTGTATAAACATGGAAATATCTACACCGCTATCTGTATAAACATGGAAATATCTACACTGCTACCTGTATAAACATGGAAATAACAGCACCGCTATCTGTATGAACATGGAAATATCTACACAGCCATCTGGATGAACATGGAAATATCTACACCGCTATCTGTATGAACATGGAAATAGCTACACCGCTATCTGTATGAACATGGAAATATCGACACCACTATCTGTAAGAACATGGAAATATCTACACCTCTATCTGTATGAACATGTAAATATCTTCACCGCCATCTGTATGAACATGGATACATCTACACAGCCATCTGGAAGAACATGGAAATATCTACACCGCTATCTGTATGAACATGGAAATAGCTACACCGCTATCTGTATGAACATGGAAATATCTACACCGCTATCTCTATGAAAATGGAAATATCTACACCGCTATCTTTATGAACATGGAAATATCTTCACCGCCATCTGTATGAACATGGATATATCTACAAAGCCATCTGGATGAACATGGAAATATCTACACCGCTATCTGTATGAACATGGAAATATGTACACCGCTATCTGTGTAAACATGCATACATCTACACCGCTATCTGTATGAACACGGAAATATCTACACCGCTATCTGTATGAACATGGAAATATCTACACCGCTATCTGTTTGAACATGGAAATATCTACACGGCTATCTGCATGAAAATGGAAATACCTACACAGCTATCTGCATATACATGGAAATATCTACAAAGCTATTTCTTTACACAAGGAAATAACTACACCGCTATCTCTATAAACATGGAAATATTTACACCGCCATCTGTATGAACATGGAAATATCTGCACCGCCATCTGTATGAACATATAAATATCTACACCGCCGTCTGTATTAAGATGAAGATATCTACACCGCTATCTGTATAAACATGGAAATATCTACACCGCTATCTGTATAAACATGGAAATATCTACACCGCTACCTGTATAAACATGGAAATATCAGCACCGCTATCTGTATGAACATGGAAATATCTACACCGCTATCTGTATGAACATGGAAATATCTACACCGCTATCTGTATGAACATGGAAATATCTTCACCGCCATCTGTATAAACATGGATATATCTACACAGCCATCTGGATGAACATGGAAATATCTACACCGCTATCTGTAAGAACATGGAAATATCTTCACCGCCATCTGTATGAAGATGGATATATCTGCACAGCCCTCTGGATGAACATGGAAATATCTACACCGCTATCTGTATGAACATGGAAATATCTACACCGCTATCTGTATGAACATGGAAATATCTAAACCGCTATCTGTATGAACATGGAAATATCTTCACCGCCATCTGTATGAACATGGATATATCTACACAGCCATCTGGATGAACATGGAAATATCTACACCGCTATCTGTGTAAACATGCATACATCTTCACCGCTATCTGTATAAACATGGAAATATCTACAGCGCTATCTGTATGAACATGGAAATATCTACAACGCTATCTGTTTGAACATGGAAATATCTACACCGCTATCTGCATGAACATATAAATATCTACACCGGCATCTGTGATAAGAAGGAGATAACTACACCGCTATCTGTATAAACATTGAAATATCTACACCGCTATCTGTATGAACATGGAAATATCTACACCGCTATCTGTATAAACATGGAAATATGTACAACGCTACCTGTATAAACATGGAAGTATCAGCACCACTATCGGTATGAACATGGCAATATCTACACGGCTATCTGTATGAACATGGAAATATCTAGACCGCTACCTGTATGAACATGGAAATATCTACAGCGCTATCTGTGTAAACATGCATACATCTTCACCGCTATCTGCTTGAAAATGGAAATATCTACACAGCTATCTGCATATACATGGAAATATCTACAAAGCTATCTCTTTACACATGGAAATAAATACACTGCTATCTCTAGAAACATGGAAATATCTACACCGCCATCTGTATGAACATGGAAATATCTGCACCACCATCTGTATGAACATACAAATATCTACACCGCCATCTGTATTAAGATGGAGATATCTACACCGCTATCTGTATAAACCGGGAAATATCTACACTGCTATCAGTATAAACATGGACATATCTAAACTGCTATCTGTATAAACATGGAAATATCTACACCGCTACCTGTATAAACATGGAAATATCAGCACCGCTATCTGTATGAACATGGAAATATCTACACAGCCACCTGGACGAACATGGAAATATCTACACCGCTATCTGTATGAACATGGAAATAGCTACACCGCTATCTGTATGAACATGGAAATATCTACACCACTACCTGTATGAACATGGAAATATCTACACCGCCATCTGTATGAACATGGAAATATCTTCACCGCCATCTGCATGAACATGGATATATCTACACAGCCATCTGGATGAACATGGAAATATCTACACCGCTATCTGTATGAACATGGAAATAGCTACTCCGCTATCTGTATGAACATGGAAATATCTACACCGCTATCTGTATGAACATGGAAATATCTACACCGCTATCTGTATGAACATGGAAATGTCTTCACCGCCATCTGTATGAACATGGATATATCTACACAGACATCTGGATGAACAAGGAAATATCTACACTGCTATCTGTATGAACATGGAAATATCTACTCCGCTATCTGTGTAAACATGCATACATCTTCACCGCTATCTGTATAAACATGGAAATATCTACAACGCTATCTGTATGAACATGGAAATATCTACACCGCTATCTACATGAAAATGGAAATATCTACACAGGATATCTGCATATACATGGAAATATCTACAAAGCTATGTCTTTACACATGGAAATAACTACACCGCTATCTCTGTAAAAATGGATATATCTACACCGCAATCTGTATGAACATGGAAATATCTGCACCGCCATCTGTATGAGCATACATATATCTACGTCGCCATCTGTATTAAGATGGAGATATCTACACCGCTATCTGTATAAACATGGAAATATCTACACCGCTATCCATATAAACATGGAAATATCTACACCGCTATCTGTATAAGCATGGAAATATCTACACCGCTACCTGTATAAACATGGAAATGTCAGCACCGCTATCTGTATGAACATGGAAATATCTACGCAGCCATCTGGATGAACATGGAAATATCTACACCGCTATCTGTATGAACATGGAAATAGCTACACCGCTATCTGTATGAACATGGAAATATCTACACCGCTATCTGTATGAACATGGAAATATCTACACCGCTATCTGTTTCAACATGGAAATATCTACACCGCTATCTGCATGAAAATGGAAATATCTACACAGCTATCTGCATATACATAGAAATATCTACAAAGCTATCTCTTTACACATGGAAATAACTACACCGCTATCTCTATAATCATGGAAATATCTCTACCGCCATCTGTATGAACATGGAAATATCTGCACCGCCATCTGTATTAACATACAAATATCTACACCGCCATCTGTATTAAGATGGAGATATCTACACCGGTATCTGTATAAACTTGGACATATCTACACCGCTATCTGTATAAACATGGAAATATCTACACCGCTATCTGTATAAACATGGAAATATCTACACTGCTACCTGTATAAACATGGGAATATCAGCACCGCTATCTGTATGAACATGGAAATATCTACACAGCCATCTGGATGAACATGGAAATATCTACACCGCTATCTGTATGAACATGGAAATAGCTACACCGCTATCTGTATGAACATGGAAATATCGACACCACTATCTGTAAGAACATGGAAATATCTACACCTCTATCTGTAGGAACATGGAAATATCTTCACCGCCATCTGTATGAACATGGATACATCTACACAGCCATCTGGAAGAACATGGAAATATCTACACCGCTATCTGTATGAACATGGAAATAGCTACACCGCTATCTGTATGAACATGGAAATATCTACACCGCTATCTCTATGAACATGGAAATATCTACACCGCTATCTTTATGAACATGGAAATATCTTCACCGCCATCTGTATGAACATGGATATATCTACAAAGCCATCTGGATGAACATGGAAATATCTACACCGCTATCTGTATGAACATGGAAATATCTACACCGCTATCTGTGTAAACATGCATACATCTACACCGCTATCTGTATGAACATGGAAATATCTACACCGCTATCTGTATAAACATGGAAATATCTACACTGCTACCTGTATAAACATGGGAACATCAGCACCGCTATCTGTATGAACATGGAAATATCTACACAGCCATCTGGATGAACATGGAAATATCTACACCGCTATCTGTATGAACATGGAAATAGCTACACCGCTATCTGTATGAACATGGAAATATCGACACCACTATCTGTAAGAACATGGAAATATCTACACCTCTATCTGTAGGAACATGGAAATATCTTCACCGCCATCTGTATGAACATGGATACATCTACACAGCCATCTGGAAGAACATGGAAATATCTACACCGCTATCTGTATGAACATGGAAATAGCTACACCGCTATCTGTATGAACATGGAAATATCTACACCGCTATCTCTATGAACATGGAAACATCTACACCGCTATCTTTATGAACATGGAAATATCCTCACCGCCATCTGTATGAACATGGATATATCTACAAAGCCATCTGGATGAACATGGAAATATCTACACCGCTATCTGTATGAACATGGAAATATCTACACCGCTATCTGTGTAAACATGCATACATCTACACCGCTATCTGTATGAACATGGAAATATCTACACCGCTATCTGTATGAACATGGAAATATCTACACCGCTATCTGTTTGAACATGGAAATATCTACACCGCTATCTGCATGAAAATGGAAATATCTACACAGCTGTCTGCATATACATGGAAATATCTACAAAGCTATTTCTTTACACAAGGAAATAACTACACCGCTATCTCTATAAACATGGAAATATTTTCAGCGCTATCTGTATGAACATGGAAATATCTGCACCGCCATCTGTATGAACATATAAATATCTACACCGCCGTCTGTATTAAGATGAAGATATCTACACCGCTATCTGTATAAACATGGAAATATCTACAACGCTATCTGTATAAACATGGAAATATCTACACCGCTACCTGTATAAACATGGAAATATCAGCACCGCTATCTGTATGAACATGGAAATATCTACACCGCTATCTGTATGAACATGGAAATATCAACACCGCTATCTGTATGAACATGGAAATATCTTCACCGCCATCTGTATAAACATGGATATATCTACACAGCCATCTGGATGAACATGGAAATATCAGCACCGCTGTCTGTATGAACATGGAAATATCTACACCGCTATCTGTATGAACATGGAAATATCTACACCGCTATCTGTAAGAACATGGAAATATCTTCACCGCCATCTGTATGAAGATGGATATATCTGCACAGCCCTCTGGATGAACATGGAAATATCTACAGCGCTATCTGTATGAACATGGAAATATCTACACCGCTATCTGTATGAACATGGAAATATCTACACCGCTATCTGTATGAACATGGAAATATCTTCACCGCCATCTGTATGAACATGGATATATCTACACAGCCATCTGGATGAACATGGAAATATCTACACCGCTATCTGTGTAAACATGCATACATCTTCACCGCTATCTGTATAAACATGGAAATACCTACAGCGCTATCTGTATAAACATGGACATATCTACACCGCTATCTGTATACACATGGAAATATCTACACCGCTATCTGCATGAAAATGGAAATATCTGCACAGCTATCTGCATATGCATGGAAATATCTACAAAGCTATCTCTTTACACATGGAAATAACTACACCGCTATCTCTATCAACATGGAAATATCTATACCGCCATCTGTATGAACATGGAAATATCTGCACCGCCATCTGTATTAACATACAAATACCTACACCGCCATCTGTATTAAGATGGAGATATCTACACCGCTATCTGTATGAACATGGAAATATCTACACCGCTATCTGTATGAACATGGAAATATCCTCACCGCCATCAGTATGAACATGGATATATCTACACAGCCATCTGGATGAACATGGAAATATCTACACGGCTATCTGTATGAACATGGAAATAGCCACACCTCTATCTGTATGAACATGGAAATATCTACACCGCTATGTGCATGAACATGGAAAGATCTACACCGCTATCTGTATGAACATGGAAATACCTTCACCGCCATCTGTATGAACATGGAGATATCTACACAGCCATCTGGATGAACATGGATATATCTACACCGCTATCTGTGTAAACATGCATACATCTTCACCGCTATCTGTATAAACATGGAAATATCTACACCGCTATCTGTATGAACATGGAAATACCTACACCACTATCTGTTTGAACATGGAAATATCTACACCGCTATCTGCATGAAAATGGAAATATCTACACTGCTATCTGCATATACATGGAAATATCTGCAAAGCTATTTCTTTACACATGGAAATAACTACACCGCTATCTCTATAAACATGGAAATAACTACACCGCCATCTGTATAAATATGGAAATATCTACACCGCTACCTGTATAAACATGGAAATATCAGCACCGCTATCTGTATGAACATGGAAATATCTACAAAGCCATCTGGATGAACATGGAAATATCTACACCGCTACCTGTATGAACATGGAAATATCTACAGCGCTATCTGTGTAAACATACATACATCTTCACCGCTGTCTGCATGAAAATGGCAATATCTACACAGCTATCTGCATATACATGGATATATCTACATAGCTATCTCACTACACATGGAAATAAATACACTGCTATCTCTATAAACATGGAAATATCTACACCGCCATCTGTATGAACATGGAAATATCTGCCCCACCATCTCTATGAACATACAAATATCTACACCGCCATCTCTATTAAGATGGAGATATCTACACCGCTATCTGTATCAACATGGAAATATCTACACGGCTATCCGTATAAACATGGAAATATCTACACCGCTATCTGTATAAACATGGAAATATCTACACCGCTACCTGTATTTACATGGAAATATCAGCACCGCTATATGTATGAACATGGAAATATCTACACAGCCTTCTGGATGAACATGGAAATATCTACACCGCTATCTGTATGAACATGGAAATATCTACACCGCTATCTGTATGAACATGGAAATATCTACACCGCTATCTGTTTGAACATGGAAATATCTACACCGCTATCTGCATGAAAATGAAAATATCTACACAGCTATCTGCATATACATGGAAATATCTACAAAGCTATTTCTTTACACATGGAAATAACTACACTGCTATCTCTATAAACATGGAAATATCTACACCGCCATCTGTATGAACATGGAAATATCTGCAACGCCATCTGTATGAACATATAAATATCTACAACACCATCTGTATTAAGATGGAGATATCTACACCGCTACCTGTATAAACATGGAAATATCTACACTGCTATCTGTATAAACATGGAAATATCTACACAGCTATCTGTTTGAACATGGAAATATCTACTCCGCTATCTGCATGAAAATGGAAGTATCTACTGAGCTATCTGCATATACATGGAAATATCTACAAAGCTATTTCTTTACACATGGAAATATCTACACCGCAATCTCTATAAACATGGAAATATCTACTCCGCCATCTGTATGAACATGGAAATATCTGCACCGCCATCTGTATGAACATATAATTATCTACACCGCCATCTGTATTAAGATGGAGATATCTACTCCGCTATCTGTATAAACATGGAAATATCTACACCGCTATCTGTATACACATGGAAATATCTACACCGCTATCTGTATAAACATGGAAATATCTACACCGCTACCTGTATAAACATGGAAATATCAGCACAGCTATCTGTATGAACATGGAAATATCTATACCGCTATCTCTATGAACATGGAAATATCTACAGCGATATCTGTACGAACATGGAAATAACGTCACCGCCATCTGTATGAACATGGATATATCTACACGGCCATCTGGATGAACATGGAAATATCAGCACCGCTGTCTGTATGAACATGGAAATATCTACACCGCTATCTGTATGAACATGGAAGTATCTACACCGCTATCTGTATGAACATGGAAATATCTTCACCGCCATCTGAATGAACATGGATATACCTACACAGCCATTTGGATGAACATGGAAATATCCACACAGCTATCTGTATGAACATGGAAATATACACACCGCTATGTTTGTAAACATGCATACATCTTCACCGCTATCTGTATAAAGATGGAAATATCTACACAGCCATCTGGATGAACATGGAAATATCTACACCGCTATCTGTATGTACATGGAAATAGATACACCACTATGTGTATGAACATGGAAATATCTACACCGCTATCTGTATGAACATGGAAATATCTACACCGCTGTCTGTATGAACATGGAAATATCTTCACCACCATCTGTATGAACATGGATATATCTACACAGCCATCTGTATGAACATGGAAATATCTACACCGCTATCTGTTTGAACATGGAAATATCTACACCGCTATCTGTTTGAACATGGAAATATCTACACCGCTATCTGTATGAACATGGAAATAGCTACACCGCTATCTGTATGAACATGGAAATATCTACACTGCTATCTGTATGAGCATGGAAATATCTACACCGCTATCTGTTTGAACATGGAAATATCTACAGCGCTATCTGCATGAAAATGGAAATATCTACACAGCTATCTGCATATACATGGAAATATCTTCAAAGCTATCTCTTTACACATAGAAATAACTACACCGCTATCTCTATTAACATGGAAATATCTACACCGCCATCTCTATGAACATGGAAATATCTGCACCGCCATCTGTATTAACATACAAATATCTACACCGCCATTTGTATTAAGATGGAGATTTCTACACCGCTATCTGTATAAACTTGGAAATATCTACACCGCTATCTGTATAAACATGGAAATATCTACACCGCTATCTGTATGAACATGGAAATATCTACACCGCTATCGGTTTGAACATGGAAATATCTACACCGCTATCTGCATGAAAATGGAAATATCTACACAGCTATCTGCATATACATGGAAATATCTACAAAGCTATTTCTTTACACATGGAAATAACTACACCGATATCTCTATAAACATGGAAATATCTACAACGCCATCTGTATGAACATGGAAATATCTGCACCGCCATCTGTATGAACATATAAATATCTACACCGCCATCTGTATTAAGTTGGAGATATCTACACCGCTATCTGTATAAACATGGAAATATCTACACCGCTATCTGTATAAACATGGAAATATCTACTCCGCCATCTGTATGAACATGGAAATATCTGCACCGCCATCTGTATGAACATATAATTATCTACACCGCCATCTGTATTAAGATGGAGATATCTACTCCGCTATCTGTATAAACATGGAAATATCTACACCGCTATCTGTATACACATGGAAATATCTACACCGCTATCTGTATAAACATGGAAATATCTACACCGCTACCTGTATAAACATGGAAATATCAGCACCGCTATCTGTATGAACATGGAAATATCTATACCGCTATCTCTATGAACATGGAAATATCTACAGCGATATCTGTACGAACATGGAAATAACTTCACCGCCATCTGTATGAACATGGATATATCTACACGGCCATCTGGATGAACATGGAAATATCAGCACCGCTGTCTGTATGAACATGGAAATATCTACACCGCTATCTGTATGAACATGGAAGTATCTACACCGCTATCTGTATGAACATGGAAATATCTTCACCGCCATCTGAATGAACATGGATATACCTACACAGCCATTTGGATGAACATGGAAATATCCACACAGCTATCTGTATGAACATGGAAATATACACACCGCTATGTTTGTAAACATGCATACATCTTCACCGCTATCTGTATAAAGATGGAAATATCTACACAGCCATCTGGATGAACATGGAAATATCTACACCGCTATCTGTATGTACATGGAAATAGATACACCACTATGTGTATGAACATGGAAATATCTACACCGCTCTCTGTATGAACATGGAAATATCTACACCGCTGTCTGTATGAACATGGAAATATCTTCACCACCATCTGTATGAACATGGATATATCTACACAGCCATCTGTATGAACATGGAAATATCTACACCGCTATCTGTTTGAACATGGAAATATCTACACCGCTATCTGTTTGAACATGGAAATATCTACACCGCTATCTGTATGAACATGGAAATAGCTACACCGCTATCTGTATGAACATGGAAATATCTACACTGCTATCTGTATGAGCATGGAAATATCTACACCGCTATCTGAACATGGAAATATCTGCAGCGCTATCTGCATGAAAATGGAAATATCTACACAGCTATCTGCATATACATGGAAATATCTTCAAAGCTATCTCTTTACACATAGAAATAACAACACCGCTATCTCTATTAACATGGAAATATCTACACCGCCATCTCTATGAACATGGAAATATCTGCACCGCCATCTGTATTAACATACAAATATCTACACCGCCATTTGTATTAAGATGGAGATATCTACACCGCTATCTGTATAAACTTGGAAATATCTACACCGCTATCTGTATAAACATGGAAATATCTACACCGCTATCTGTATGAACATGGAAATATCTACACCGCTATCGGTTTGAACATGGAAATATCTACACCGCTATCTGCATGAAAATGGAAATATCTACACAGCTATCTGCATATACATGGAAATATCTACAAACCTATTTCTTTACACATGGAAATAACTACACCGATATCTCTATAAACATGGAAATATCTACAACGCCATCTGTATGAACATGGAAATATCTGCACCGCCATCTGTATGAACATATAAATATCTACACCGCCATCTGTATTAAGTTGGAGATATCTACACCTCTATCTGTATAAACATGGAAATATCTACACCGCTATCTGTATAAACATGGAAATATCTACACCGCTACCTGTATAAACATGGAAATATCAGCACCGCTATCTGTATGAACATGGAAATATCTACACCGTTATCCCTATGAACATGGAAATATCTACACTGATATCTGTATGAACATGGAAATATATTCACCGCCACCTGTATGAACATGGATATATCTCCACACCTATCTGGATGAACATGGAAATATCAGCACCGCTGTCTGCATGAACATGGAAGTGTCTACACAGCTATCTGTATGAACATGGAAATATCTACACCGCTATCTGTATGAACATGGAAATATCTTCACCGCCATCTGTATGAACATGGAAATACCTACACAGCCGTCTGGATGAACATGGAAATATCTACACCGCTATCTGTATGAACATGGAAATATCTACACCGCTATCCTTGTAAACATGCATACATCTTCACCGCTATCTGTATAAACATGGAAATATCTACACCGCTATCTGTTTGAACATGGAAATATCTACACCGCTATCTGCATGAAAATGGAAATATCTACACAGCTATCTGCATATAAATGGAAATATCTACAAAGCTATCTCTTTACACATAAAAATAACTACACCGCTATCTCTATAAACTTGGAAATATCTATACCGCCATCTCTATGAACATGGAAATATCTGCACCGCCATCTGTATTAACATACAAATATCTATACCGCCATCTGTATTAAGATGGAGATATCTACACCGCTATCTGTATAAACTTGGAAATATCTACACCGCTCTCTGTATAAACATGGAAATATCTACACCGCTATCTGTATAAACATGGAAATATCTACACCGCTACCTGTATAAACATGGAAATATCAGCACCGCCATCTGTGTGAACATGGAAATATCAGCACCGCTGTCTGTATGAACATGGAAATATCTACACCGCTATCTGTATGAACATGGAAATAGCTACACCGCTATCTGTATGAACATGGAATTATCTTCACCACCATCTGTATGAAGATGGATATATCTACACAGCCATCTGGATGAACATGGAAATATCTACACTGCTATCTGTATGAACATGGAAATATCTACACCGCTATCTGTGTAAACATGGATACATCTTCACCGCTATCTGTATAAACATGGAAATATCTACAGCGCTATCTGTATAAACATGGAAATATCTACACTGCTACCTGTATAAACATGGAAATATCAGCACCGCTATCTGTATGAACATGGAAATATCTACACCGCTATCTGTATGAACATGGAAATATCTTCACCGCCATCTGTATGAACATGGATATATCTACACAGCAATTTGGATGAACATGGAAATATCTACACCGCTATATGTATGAACATCGAAATAGCTACACCGCTATCTGTATGAACATGGAAATATCTACATCGCTATCTGTATGAACATGGAAATATCTACACCGCTATCTGTATGAACATGGAAATATCTTCACCGCCATCTGTATGAACATGGATATATCTACACAGCCATCTGGATGAACATGGAAATATCTACACCACTACCTGTATGAACATGGAAATACCAACAGCGCTATCTGTGTAAACATGCATACATCTTCACTGCTACCTGCATGAAAATGGAAATATCTACACAGCTATCTGCATATACATGGAAATATCTACAAAGCTATCTCTTTACACGTGAAAATAAATACACTGCTATCTCTATAAACATGGAAATATATTCACCGCCATCTGTATGAACATGGATATATCTACACAGCCACCTGGATGAACATGGAAATATCTACACCGCTATCTGTATGAACATGGAAATAGCTACTCCGCTATCTGTATGAACATGGAAATATCTACACTGCTATCTGTATGAACATGGAAATATCTACACCGCTATCTGTATGAACATGGAAATATGTTCACCGCCATCTGTATGAACATGGGTATATCTACACAGCCATCTGGATGAACATGGAAATATCTACACCGCTATCTGTATGAACATGGAAATATCTACACCGCTATCTGTGTAAACATGGATACAACTTCACCGCTATCTGTATGAGCATGGAAATATCTACACCGCTATCTGTTTGAACATGGAAATATCTACACCGCTATCTGTATGAACATGGAAATATCTACACAGCTATCTGGATGAACATGAAAATATCTACACCGCTATGTGTATGAACATGGAAATAGCTACACCGCTATCTGTATGAACATGGAAATATCTACACCGCTATCTGTATGAGCATGGAAATATCTACACCGCTATCTGTTTGAACATGGAAATATCTACACCGCTATCTGCATGAAAATGGAAATATCTACAAAGCTATCTGCATATACATGGAAATATCTACAAAGCTATCTCTTTACACATAGAAATAACTACACCGCTATCTCTATTAACATGGAAATATCTACACCGCCATCTCTATGAACATGGAAATATCTGCACCACCATCTGTATTAACATACAAATATCTACACCGCCATTTGTATTAAGTTGGAGATATCTACACCGCTATCTGTATAAACATGGAAATATCTATACTGCTACCTGTATAAACATGGAAATATCTGCACCGCTATCTGTATGAACTTGGAAATATCTACACAGCCATCTGGATAAAGATGGAATTATCTACACCGCTATTTGTATGAACATGGAAATAGCTACACCGCTATCTGTTTGAACATGGAAATATCTACACCACTATCTGTATCAACATGGAAATATCTACACCGCTATCAGTATGAACATGGAAATATCTTCACCGCCATCTGTATGAACATGGATATATCTACACAGCCATCTGGATGAACATGGAAATGTCTACACCGCTATATGTATGAACATGGAAATAGCTACACCGCTATCTGTATGAACATGGAAATATCTACACCGCCATCTGTATGAACATGGATATATCTACACAGCCATCTGGATGTACATGTAAATATCTACACCGCTATATGTATGAACATGGAAATAGCTACACCGCTATCTGTATGAACATGGAAATATCTACACCGCTATCTGTATGAACATGGAAATATCTACACCGCTATCTGTATGAACATGGAAATATCTTCACCGCCATCTGTATGAACATGGATATATCTACACAGCCATCTGGATAAACATGGAAATATCTACACCGCTATCTGTATGAACATGGAAATAGCTACACCTCTATCTGTATGAACATGGAAATATCTACACCGCTTTCTGTATGAACATGGATATATCTATACAGCCCTCTGGATAAACATGGATATATCTACACAGCTATCTGTATGAACATGGAAATATCTTCACCGCTATCTGTATAAACATGGAAATATCTACACCGCTATCTGTATGAACATGGAAATATCTACACCGCTATCTGTTTGAACATGGAAATATCTACACCGCTATCTGCATGAAAATGGAAATATCTACACAGCTATCTGCATATACATGGAAATATCCACAAAGCTATTTCTTTACACATGGAAATAACTACACCGCTATCTCTATAAACATGGAAATATCTACAGCGCCATCTGTATGAACATGGAAATATCTGCAGCGCCATCTGTATGAACATATAAATATCTACACCGCCATCTGTATTAAGATGGAGATATCTACACCGCTATCTGTATAAACATGGAAATATCTACACCGCTATCTGTATAAACATGGAAATATCTACACCGCTATCTGTATAAACATGGAAATATATACACCGCTACCTGTATAAAAATGGACATATCAGCACCGCTATCTTTATGAACATGGAAATATCTACACCGCTATCTCTATAAACATGGAAATATCTACACCGATATCTGTATAAACATGGAAATATCTTCACCGCCATCTGTATGAAAATGGATATATCTACACACCCATCTGGATGAACATGGAAATATCAGCACCGCTGTCTGTATGAACATGTAAATATCTACACCGCTATCTGTATGAACTTGGATATATTAACACAGCGATCTGGATGAACATGGAAATATCTACACCGCTATCTGGATGAACATGGAAATATCTACACCGCTATCTGTGTAAACATGCATACATCTTCACCGCTATCTGTATAAACATGGAAATATCTAAACTGCTATCTGTATGAACAAGGAAATATCTACACCTCTATCTGTTTGAACATGGAAATATCTACACCGCTATCTGCATGAAAATGGAAATATCTACACAGCTATATGCATATATATGGAAATATCTACAAAGCTATCTCTTTACACATGGAAATAACTACACCGCTATCTCTATAAACATGGAAATACCTACACCGCCATCTGTATGAACATGGAAATATCTGCACCGCCATCTGTATGAACATATAAATATCTACACCGCCATCCGTGTTAAGTTGGAGATATCTACACCGCTATCTGTATAAACATGGAAATATCTACACCGCTATCTGTATAAACATGGAAATATCTACACCGCTACCTGTATAAACATGGAAATATCAGCACCGCTATCTGTATGAACATGGAAAGATCTACACCGTTATCCGTATGAACATGGAAATATCTACACCGATATCTGTATGAAGATGGAAATATCTTCACCGCCATCTGTATGAACATGGATATATCTCCACACCCATCTGGATGAACATGGAAATATCAGCACCACTGTCTGCATGAACATGGAAATATCTACACAGCTATCTGTATGAACGTGGAAATATCTACACCGCTATCTGTATGAACATGGAAATATCTTCACCGCCATCTGTATGAACATGGAAATACCTACACAGCCGTCTGGATGAACATGGAAATATCTACACCGCTATCTGTATGAACATAGAAATATCTACACCGCTATCCTTGTAAACATGCATACACCTTCACCGCTATCTGTATAAACGTGGAAATATCTACACCGCTATCTGTATAAACATGGAAATATCTACACCGCTATCTGTATGAACATGGAAATATCTACACCGCTATCTGTATGAACATGGAAATATCTTCACCGCCATCTGTGTGAACATGGATATATCTACACAGCCATCTGGATGAACATGGAAATATCTACACCGCTATCTGTATGAACATGGAAATAGCTACACCTCTATCTGTATGAAAATGGAAATATCTACACCGCTATCTGTATGAACATGGATATATCTATACAGCCATCTGGATAAACACGGATATATCTACATAGATATCTGTATGAACATGGAAATATCTTCACCGCCATCTGTATGAACATGGATATATCTACACAGCCATCTGGATGAACATGGATATATCTACACCGCTATCTGTATGAACATGGAAATATCTACACCGCTATCTGTGTAAACATGCATACACCTTCACCGCTATCTGTATAAACATGGAAATATCTACACCGCTATCTGTGTGAACATGGAAATATCTACACCGCTATCTGTTTGAACATGGAAACATCTACACCGCTATCTGCATGAAAATGGAAATATCTACACAGCTATCTGCATATACATGGAAATATCTACAAAGCAATTTCTTTACACATGGAAATAACTACACCGCTATCTCTATAAACATGGAAATATCTACAGCGCCATCTGTATGAACATGGAAATATCTGCAGCGCTATCTGTATGAACATAAAAATATCTACACCGCCATCTGAATTAAGATGGAGATATCTACACCGCTATCTGTATAAACATGGAAATATCTACAACGCTATCTGTATAAACATGGAAATATCTACACCGCTATCTGTATAAACATGGAAATATCTACACCGCTACCTGTATAAAAATGGAAATATCAGCACCGCTATCTGTATGAACATGGAAATATCTTCACCGCTATCTCTATAAACATGGAAATATCTACACCGATATCTGTATGAACATGGAAATATCTTCACCGCCATCTGTTTGAAAATGGATATATCTACACACCCATCTGGATGAACATGGAAATATCAGCACCGCTGTCTGTATGAACATGTAAATATCTACACCGCTATCTGTATGAACATGGATATATCAACACAGCGATCTGGATGAACATGAAAACATCTACACCGCTATCTGTATGAACATGGAAATATCTACACCGCTATCTGTGTATGCATGCATACATCCTCACCGCTATCTGTATAAACATGGAAATATCTAAACTGCTATCTGTATGAACAAGGAAATATCTACACCGCTATCTGTTTGAACATGGAAATATCTACACCGCTGTCTGCATGAAAATGGAAATATCTACACAGCTATCTGCATATATATGGAAATATCTACAAAGCTATCTCTTTACACATGGAAATAACTACACCGCTTTCTCTACAAACATGGAAATATCTACACCGCCATCTGTATGAACATGGAAATATCTGCACCGCCATCTGTATGAACATATAAATATCTACACCGCCATCTGTATTAAGTTGGAGATATCTACACCGCTATCTGTATAAACATGGAAATATCTACACCGATATCTGTATGAACATGGAAATATCTTCACCGCCATCTGTATGAACATGGATATATCTCCACACCCATCTGGATGAACATATAAATATCAGCACCGCTGTCTGCATGAACATGGAAATATCTACACCGCTATCTGTATGAACATGGAAATATCTACACCGCTATCTGTATGAAGATGGAAATATCTTCACCGCCATCTGTATGAACATGGAAATACCTACACAGCCGTCTGGATGAACATGGAAATATCTACACCGCTATCTGTATGAACATGGAAATATCTACACCGCTATCCTTGTAAACATGCATACATCTTCAAAGCTATCTGTATAAACATAGAAATATCTACACCGCTATCTGTATAAACATGGAAATATCTACACTGCTACCTGTATAAACATGGAAATATCTGCACCGCTATCTGTATGAACATGGAAATATCTACACAGCCATCTGAATAAACATGGAATTATCTACACCGCTATCTGTATGAACATGGAAATAGCTACACCGCTATCTGTTTGAACATGGAAATATCTACACCGCTATCTGTATGAACATGGATATATCTATACAGCCCTCTGGATAAACATGGATATATCTACACAGCTATCTGTATGAACATGGAAATATCTTCACCGCCATCTGTACGAACATGGATATATCTACACAGCCATCTGGATGAACATGGATATATCTACACCGCTATCTGTATGAACATGGAAATATCTACAACGCTATCTGTGTAAACATGCATACATCTTCACCGCTATCTGTATAAACATGGAAATATCTAAACTGCTATCTGTATGAACAAGGAAATATCTACACCGCTATCTGTTTGAACATGGAAATATCTACACCGCTATCTGCATGAAAATGGAAATATCTACACAGCTATCTGCATATATATGGAAATATCTACAAAGCTATCTCTTTACACATGGAAATAACTACACCGCTATCTCTATAAACATGGAAATATCTACACCGCCATCTGTATTAACATGGAAATATCTGCACCGCCATCTGTATGAACATATAAATATCTACACCGCCATCTGTATTAAGTTGGAGATATCTACACCGCTATCGGTATAAACATGGAATTATCTACACGGCTACCTGTATAAACATGGAAATATCTGCACCGCTATCTGTATGAACATGGAAATATCTACACAGCCTTCTGGATAAACATGGAATTATCTACACCGCTATCTGTATGAACATGGAAATAGCTACACCGGAATCTGTTTGAACATGGAAATATCTACACCACTATCTGTATCAACATGGAAATATCTACACCGCTATCAGTATGAACATGGAAATATCTTCACCGCCATCTGTATGAACATGGATATATCTACACAGCCATCTGGATGAACATGGAAATATCTACACCGCTATATGTATGAACATGGAAATAGCTACACCGCGATCTGTATGAACATGGAAATATCTACACCGCCATCTGTATGAACATGGATATATCTACACAGCCATCTGGATGAACATGGAAATATCTACACCGCTATATGTATGAACATGGAAATAGCTACACCGCTATCTGTATGAACATGGAAATATCTACACCGCTATCTGTGTGAACATGGATATATCTACACCGCTATCTGTATGAACATGGAAATATCTTCACCGCCATCTGTATGAACATGGATATATCTACACAGCCATCTGGATGAACATGGAAATATCTACACCGCTATCTGTACGAACATGGAAATAGCTACACCTCTATCTGTATGAACATGGAAATATCTACACCGCTATCTGTATGAACATGGATATGTCTATACAGCCCTCTGGATAAACATGGATATATCTACACAGCTATCTGTCTGAACATGGAAATATCTTCACCGCCATCTGTATGAACATGGATATATCTACACAGCCATCTGGATGAACATGGATATATCTACACCGCTAACTGTATGAACATGGAAATATCTACACCGCTATCTGTGTAAACATGCATACATCTTCACCGCTATCTGTATAAACATGGAAATATCTACACCGCTATCTGTATGAACATGGAAATATCTACACCGCTATCTGTTTCAACATGGAAATATCTACACCGCTGTCTGCATGAAAATGGAAATATCTACACAGCTATCTGCATATACATGGAAATATCTACACAGCTATCTCTTTACACATGGAAATAACTACACCGCTATCTCTATAAACATGGAAATATCTACACCGGAATCTGTATGAACGTGGAAATATCTGCACCGCCATCTGTATGAACATATAAATATCTACACCGCCATCTTTATTAAGAAGGAGTTATCTACACCGCTATCTGTATAAACATGGAAATATCTGCTCCGCTATCTATATAAACATGGAAATATCTACACCGCTATCTGTATAAACATGGAAATATCTACACCGCTACCTGTATAAACATGGAAATATCAGCACCGCTATGGGTATGAACATGGAAATATCTACACCGCTATTTGTATGAACATGGAAATATCTACACCGCTATCTGTATGAACATGGAAATAGCTACGCCGCTATCTGTATGAACATGGAAATATCTACACCGCTATCTGTATGAACATGGATATATCTACACAGCCATCTGGATGAACATGGAAATATCTACACCACTATCTGGATGAACATGGAATTAGCTACACCGCTATCTGTATGAACATGGAAATATCTACACCGCTATCTGTATGAACATGGAAATATCTACACCGCTATCTGTTTGAACATGGAAATATCTACACCGCTATCTGCATGAAAATGGAAATATCTACACTGCTATCTGCATATACATGGAAATATCTACAAAGCTATCTCTTTACACATAAAAATAACTACACTGCTATCTCTATAAACTTGGAAATATCTATACCGCCATCTCTATGAACATGGAAATATCTGCACCGCCATCTGTATTAACATACAAATATCTATACCGTCATCTGTATTAATATGGAGATATCTACACCGCTATCTGTATAAACTTGGAAATATCTACACCGCTCTCTGTATAAACATGGAAATATCTACACCGCTATCTGTATAAACATGGAAATATCTACACCGCTACCTGTATAAACATGGAAATATCAGAACCGCCATCTGTATGAACATGGAAATATCAGCACCGCTGTCTGTATGAACATGGAAATATCTACACCGCTATCTGTATGAACATGGAAATAGCTACACCGCTATCTGTATGAACATGGAATTATCTTCACCGCCATCTGTATGAAGATGGATATATCTACACAGCCATCTGGATGAACATGGAAATATCTACACTGCTATCTGTATGAACATGGAAATATCTACACCGCTATCTGTGTAAACATGGATACATCTTCACCGCTATCTGTATAAACATGGAAATATCTGCAGCGCTATCTGTATAAACATGGAAATATCTACACTGCTACCTGTATAAACAGGGAAATATCAGCACCGCTATCTGTATGAACATGGAAATATCTACACCGCTATCTGTATGAACATGGAAATATCTTCACCGCCATCTGTATGAACATGGATATATCTACACAGCCATTTGGATGAACATGGAAATATCTACACCGCTATATGTATGAACATCGAAATAGCTACACCGCTATCTGTATGAACATGGAAATATCTACATCGCTATCTGTATGAACATGGAAATACCTACACCGCTATCTGTATGAACATGGAATTATCTTCACCGCCATCTTTATGAACATGGATATATCTACACAGCCATCTGGATGAACATGGAAATATCTACACCACTACCTGTATGAACATGGAAATATCTACAGCGCTATCTGTGTAAACATGCTTACATCTTCACCGCTACCTGCATGAAAATGGAAATATCTACACAGCTATCTGCATATACATGGAAATATCTACAATGCTATCTCTTTACACATGAAAATAAATACACTGCTATCTCTATAAACATGGAAATATATTCACCGCCATCTGTATGAACATGGATATATCTACACAGCCACCTGGATGAACATGGAAATATCTACACCGCTATCTGTATGAACATGGAAATAGCTACTCCACTATCTGAATGAACATGGAAATATCTACACTGCTATCTGCATGAACATGAAAATATCTACACCGCTATCTGTATGAACATGGAAATAGCTACACCGCTATCTGTATGAACATGGAAATATCTACACCGCTATCTGTATGAGCATGGAAATATCTACACCGCTATCTGTTTGAACATGGAAATATCTACAGCGCTATCTGCATGAAAATGGAAATATCTACACAGCTATCTGCATATACATGGAAATATCTTCAAAGCTATCTCTTTACACCTAGAAATAACTACACCGCTATCTCTATTAACATGGAAATATCTACAGCGCCATCTCTATGAACATGGAAATATCTGCACCGCCATCTGTATTAACATACAAATATCTACACCGCCATTTGTATTAAGATGGAGATATCTACACCGCTATCTGTATAAACTTGGAAATATCTACACCACTATCTGTATAAACATGGAAATATCTACACCGCTATCTGTATGGACATGGAAATATCTACACCGCTATCGGTTTGAACATGGAAATATCTACACAGCTATCTGCATGAAAATGGAAATATCTACACCGCTATCCTTGTAAACATGCATACATCTTCACCGCTATCTGTATAAACATGGAAATATCTACACCGCTATCTGTTTGAACATGGAAATATCTACACCGCTATCTGCATGAAAATGGAAATATCTAAACAGCTATCTGCATATAAATGGAAATATCTACAAAGCTATCTCTTTACACATAAAAATAACTACACCGCTATCTCTATAAACTTGGAAATATCTATACCGCCATCTCTATGAACATGGAAATATCTGCACCGCCATCTGTATTAACATACAAATATCTATACCGCCATCTGTATTAAGATGGAGATATCTACACCGCTATCTGTATAAACTTGGAAATATCTACACCGCTCTCGGTATAAACATGGAAATATCTACACCGCTATCTGTATAAACAAGAAAATATCTACACCGCTACGTGTATAAACATGGAAATATCAGCACCGCGATCTGTGTGAACATGGAAATATCAGCACCGCTGTCTGTATGAACATGGAAATATCTACACCGCTATCTGTATGAACATGGAAATAGCTACACCGCTATCTGTATGAACATGGAATTATCTTCACCACCATCTGTATGAAGATGGATATATCTACACAGCCATCTGGATGAACATGGAAATATCTACACTGCTACCTGTATGAACATGGAAATATCTACACCGCTATCTGTGTAAACATGGATACATCTTCACGGCTATCTGTATAAACATGGAAATATCTACAGCGCTATCTGTATAAACATGGAAATATCTACACTGCTACCTGTATAAACATGGAAATATCAGCACCGCTATCTGTATGAACATGGAAATATCTACACCGCTATCTGTATGAACATGGAAATATCTTCACCGCCATCTGTATGAACATGGATATATCTAAACAGCCATTTGGATGAAAAAGGAAATATCTACACCGCTATATGTATGAACATCGAAATAGCTACACCGCTATCTGTATGAACATGGAAATATCTACATCGCTATCTGTATGAACATGGAAATATCTACACCGCTATCTGTATGAACATGGAAATATCTTCACCGCCATCTGTATGAACATGGATATATGTACACAGCCATCTGGATGAACATGGAAATATGTACACCACTGCCTGTATGAACATGGAAATACCTACAGCGCTATATGTGTAAACATGCATACATCTTCACCGCTACCTGCATGAAAATGGAAATATCTACACAGCTATCTGCATATACATGGAAATATCTACAAAGCTATCTCTTTACACATGAAAATAAATACACTGCTATCTCTATAAACATGGAAATATATTCACCGCCATCTGTATGAACATGGATATATCTACACAGACACCTGGATGAACATGGAAATATCTACACCGCTATCTGTATGAACATGGAAATAGCTACTCCGCTATCTGTATGAACATGGAAATATCTACACCGCTATCGGTTTGAACATGGAAATATCTACACCGCTATCTGCATGAAAATGGAAATATCTACACCGCTATCCTTGTAAACATGCATACATCTTCACCGCTATCTGTATAAACATGGAAATATCTACACCGCTATCTGTTTGAACATGGAAATATCTACACCGCTATCTGCATGAAAATGGAAATATCTAAACAGCTATCTGCATATAAATGGAAATATCTACAAAGCTATCTCTTTACACATAAAAATAACTACACCGCTATCTCTATAAACTTGGAAATATCTATACCGCCATCTCTATGAACATGGAAATATCTGCACCGCCATCTGTATTAACATACAAATATCTATACCGCCATCTGTATTAAGATGGAGATATATACACCGCTATCTGTATAAACTTGGAAATATCTACACCGCTCTCTGTATAAACATGGAAATATCTACACCGCTATCTGTATAAACATGGAAATATCTACACCGCTACCTGTATAAACATGGAAATATCAGCACCGCCATCTGTGTGAACATGGAAATATCAGCACCGCTGTCTGTATGAACATGGAAATATCTACACGGCTATCTGTATGAACATGGAAATAGCTACACCGCTATCTGTATGAACATGGAAATATCTTCACCGCCATCTGTATGAACATGGATATATCTACACAGCCATCTGGATGAACATGGAAATATCTACACCACTACCTGTATGATCATGGAAATACCTACAGCGCTATCTGCGTAAACATGCATACATCTTCACTGCTACCTGCATGAAAACGGAAATATCTACACAGCTATCTGCATATACATGGAAATATCTACAAAGCTATCTCTTTACACATGAAAATAAATACACTGATATCTCTATAAACATGGAAATATATTCACCGCCATCTGTATGAACATGGATATATCTACACAGACACCTGGATGAACATGGAAATATCTACACCGCTATCTGTATGAACATGGAAATAGCTACTCCGCTATCTGTATGAACATGGAAATATCTACACTGCTATCTGTATGAACATGGAAATATCTACACCGCTATCTGTATGAACATGGAAATATGTTCTCCGCCATCTGTATGAACATGGATATATCTACACAGCCATCTGGATGAACATGGAAATATGTACACCGCTATCTGTATGAACATGGAAATATCTGCACCGCTATCTGTGTAAACATGGATACATCTTCACCGCTATCTGTATGAGCATGGAAATATCTACACCGCTATCTGTTTGAACATGGAAATATCTACACCGCTATCTGTATGAACATGGAAATATCTACACAGCTATCTGGATGAACATGAAAATATCTACACCGCTATCTGTATGAACATGGAAATAGCTACACCGCTATCTGTATGAACATGGAAATATCTACACCGCTATCTGTATGAGCATGGAAATATCTACACCGCTATCTGTTTGAACATGGAAATATCTACACCGCTATCTGCATGAAAATGGAAATATCTACAAAGCTATCTGCACATAAATGGAAATATCTACAAAGCAATCTCTTTACACATAGAAATAACTACACCGCTATCTCTATTAACATGGAAATATCTACACCGCCATCTCTATGAACATGGAAATATCTGCACCACCATCTGTATTAACATACAAATATCTACACCGCCATTTGTATTAAGTTGGAGATATATACACCGCTATCTGTATAAACATGGAAATATCTATACTGCTACCTGTATAAATATGGAAATATCTGCACCGCTATCTGTATGAACTTGGAAATATCTACACAGCCATCTGGATAAAGATGGAATTATCTACACCGCTATCTGTATGAACATGGAAATACCTACACCGCTATCTGTTTGAACATGGAAATATCTACACCACTATCTGTATCAACATGGAAATATCTACACCGCTATCAGTATGAACATGGAAATATCTTCACCGCCATCTGTATGAACATGGATATATCCACACAGCCATCTGGATGAACATGGAAATATCTACACCGCTATATGTATGAACATGGAAATAGCTACACCGCTATCTGTATGAACATGGAAATATCTACACCGCCATCTGTATGAACATGGATATATCTACACAGCCATCTGGATGTACATGTAAATATCTACACCGCTATATGTATGAACATGGAAATAGCTACACCGCTATCTGTATGAACATGGAAATATCTACACCGCTATCTGTATGAACATGGAAATATCTACACCGCTATCTGTATGAACATGGAAATATCTTCACCGCCATCTGTATGAACATGGATATATCTACACAGCCATCTGGATGAACATGGAAATATCTACACCGCTATCTGTATGAACATGGAAATAGCTACACCTCTATCTGTATGAACATGGAAATATCTACACCGCTTTATGTATGAACATGGATATATCTATACAGCCCTCTGGATAAACATGGATATATCTACACAGCTATCTGTATGAACATGGAAATATCTACACCGCTATCTGTATGAACATGGATATATCTATACAGCCCTCTGGATAAACATGGATATATCTACACAGCTATCTGTATGAACACGGAAATATCTTCACCGCCATCTGTATGAACATGGATATATCTACACAGCCATCTGGATGAACATGGATATATCTACACCGCTATCTGTATGAACATGGAAATATCTACACCACTATCTGTGTAAACATGCATACATCTACACCGCTATCTGTATAAACATGGAAATATCTACACCGCTATCTGTATGAACATGGAAATATCTACACCGCTATCTGTTTGAACATGGAAATATCTACACCGCTATCTGCATGAAAATGGAAATATCTACACAGCTATCTGCATATACATGGAATTATCCACAAAGCTATTTCTTTACACATGGAAATAACTACACCGCTATCTCTATAAACATGGAAATATCTACAGCGCCATCTGTATGAACATGGAAATATCTGCAGCGCCATCTGTATGAACATATAAATATCTAAACCGCCATCTGTATTAAGATGGAGATATCTACACCGCTATCTGTATAAACATGGAAATATCTACACCGCTATCTGTATAAACATGGAAATATCTACACCGCTATCTGTATAAACATGGAAATATCTACACCGCTACCTGTATAAAAATGGACATATCAGCACCGCTATCTTTATGAACATGGAAATATCTACACCGCTATCTCTATAAACATGGAAATATCTACACCGATATCTGTATGAACATGGAAATATCTTCACCGCCATCTGTATGAAAACGGATATATCTACACACCCATCTGGATGAACATGGAAATATCAGCACCGCTGTCTGTATGAACATGTAAATATCTACACCGCTATCTGTATGAACCTGGATATATCAACACAGCGATCTGGATGAACATGGAAATATCTACACCGCTATCTGTATGAAAATGGAAATATCTACACCGCTATCTGTGTAAACATGCATACATCTTCACCGCTATCTGTATAAACATGGAAATATCTAAACTGCTATCTGTATGAACAAGGAAATATCTACACCGCTATCTGTTTGAACATGGAAATATCTACACCGCTATCTGCATGAAAATGGAAATATCTACACAGCTATCTGCATATATATGGAAATATCTACAAAGCTATCTCTTTACACATGGAAATAACTACACCGCTATCTCTATAAACATGGAAATATCTACACCGCCATCTGTATGAACATGGAAATATCTGCACCGCCATCTGTATGAACATATAAATATCTACACCGCCATCCGTATTAAGTTGGAGATATCTACACCGCTATCTGTATAAACATGGAAATATCTACACCGATATCTGTATAAACATGGAAATATCTACACCGCTACCTGTATAAACATGGAAATATCAGCACCGCTATCTGTATGAACATGGAAATATCTACACCGTTATCCCTATGAACATGGAAATATCTACACCGATATCTGTATGAACATGGAAATATCTTCACCGCCATCTGTATGAACATGGATATATCTCCCCACCCATCTGGATGAACATGGAAATATCAGCACCGCTGTCTGCATGAACATGGAAATATCTACACAGCTATCTCTATGAACGTGGAAATATCTACACCGCTATCTGTATGAACATGGAAATATCTTCACCGCCATCTGTATGAACATGGAAATACCTACACAGCCGTCTGGATGAACATGGAAATATCTACACCGCTATCTGTATGAACATAGAAATATCTACACCGCTATCCTTGTAAACATGCATACACCTTCACCGCTATCTGTATAAACGTGGAAATATCTACACCGCTATCTGTATAAACATGGAAATATCTGCACCGCTATCTGTATGAACATGGAAATATCTACACCGCTATCTGTATGAACATGGAAATATCTTCACCGCCATCTGTATGAACATGGATATATCTACACAGCCATCTGGATGAACATGGAAATATCTACACCGCTATCTGTATGAACATGGAAATAGCTACACCTCTATCTGTATGAAAATGGAAATATCTACACCGCTATCTGTATGAACATGGATATATCTATACAGCCCTCTGGATAAACACGGATATATCTACACAGATATCTGTATGAACATGGAAATATCTTCACCGCCATCTGTATGAACATGGATATATCTACACAGCCATCTGGATGAACATGGATATATCTACACCGCTATCTGTATGAACATGGAAATATCTACACCGCTATCTGTGTAAACATGCATACACCTTCACCGCTATCTGTATAAACATGGAAATATCTACACCGCTATCTGTATGAACATGGAAATATCTACACCGCTATCTGTTTGAACACGGAAACATCTGCACCGCTATCTGCATGAAAATGGAAATATCTACACAGATATCTGCATATACATGGAAATATCTACAAAGTATTTCTTTGCACATGGAAATAACTACACCGCTATCTCTATAAACATGGAAATATCTTCAGCGCCATCTGTATGAACATGGAAATATCTGCAGCGCCATCTGTATGAACATAAATATATCTACACCGCCATCTGAATTAAGATGGAGATATCTACACCGCTATCTGTATAAACATGGAAATATCTACACCGCTATCTGTATAAACATGGAAATATCTACACCGCTATTTGTATAAACATGGAAATATCTACACCGCTACGTGTATAAAAATGGAAATATCAGCACCGCTATCTGTATGAACATGGAAATATCTTCACCGCCATCTGTTTGAAAATGGATATATCTACACACCCATCTGGATGAACATGGAAATATCAGCACCGCTGTCTGTATGAACATGTAAATATCTACACCGTTATCTGTATGAACATGGATATATCAACACAGCGATCTGGATGAACATGAAAATATCTACACCGCTATCTGTATGAACATGGAAATATCTACACCGCTATCTGTGTATGCATGCATACATCCTCACCGCTATCTGTGTAAACATGGAAATATCTAAACTGCTATCTGTATGAACAAGGAAATATCTACACCGCTATCTGTTTGAACATGGAAATATCTACACCGCTGTCTGCATGAAAATGGAAATATCTACACAGCTATCTGCATATATATGGAAATATCTACAAAGCTATCTCTTTACACATGGAAATAACTACACCGCTTTCTCTACAAACATGGAAATATCTACACCGCCATCTGTATGAACATGGAAATATCTGCACCGCCATCTGTATGAACATATAAATATCTACACCGCCATCTGTATTAAGTTGGAGATATCTACACCGCTATCTGTATAAACATGGAAATATCTACACCGATATCTGTATGAACATGGAAATATCTTCACCGCCATCTGTATGAACATGGATATATCTCCACACCCATCTGGATGAACATATAAATATCAGCACCGCTGTCTGCATGAACATGGAAATATCTACACAGCTATCTGTATGAACATGGAAATATCTACACCGCTATCTGTATGAAGATGGAAATACCTTCACCGCCATCTGTATGAACATGGAAAAACCTACACAGCCGTCTGGATGAACATGGAAATATCTACACCGCTATCTGTATGAACATGGAAATATCTACACCGCTATCCTTGTAAACATGCATACATCTTCAAAGCTATCTGTATAAACATAGAAATATCTACACCGTTATCTGTATAAACATGGAAATATCTACACTGCTACCTGTATAAACATGGAAATATCTGCACCGCTATCTGTATGAACATGGAAATATCTACACAGCCATCTGGATAAACATGGAATTATCTACACCGCTATCTGTATGAACATGGAAATAGCTACACCGCTATCTGTTTGAACATGGAAATATCTACACCGCTATCTGTATGAACATGGATATATCTATACAGCCCTCTGGATAAACATGGATATATCTACACAGCTATCTGTATGAACATGGAAATATCTTCACCGCCATCTGAATGAACATGGATATATCTACACAGCCATCTGGATGAACATGGATATATCTACACCGCTATCTGTATGAACATGGAAATATCTACAACGCTATCTGTGTAAACATGCATACATCTTCACCGCTATCTGTATAAACATGGAAATATCTACACCGCTATCTCTATGAACATGGAAACATCTACACCGATATCTGTATGAACATGGAAATATCTTCACCGCCATCTGTATGAAAATGGATATATCTACACACCCATCTGGATGAACATGGAAATATCAGCACCGCTGTCTGTATGAACATGTAAATATCTACACCGCTATCGGTATGAACATGGATATATCAACACAGCGATCTGGATGAACATGGAAATATCTACACCGCTATCTGTATGAACATGGAAATATCTACACCGCTATCTCTATGAACATGGAAATATCTACACCGATATCTGTATGAACATGGAAATATCTTCACCGCCATCTGTATGAAAATGGATATATCTACACACCCATCTGGATGAACATGGAAATATCAGCACCGCTGTCTGTATGAACATGTAAATATCTACACCGCTATCGGTATGAACATGGATATATCAACACAGCGATCTGGATGAACATGGAAATATCTACACCGCAATCTGCATGAAAATGGAAATATCTACACAGCTATCTGCATATATATGGAAATATCTACAAAGCTATCTCTTTACACATGGAAATAACTACACCGCTATCTCTATAAACATGGAAATATCTACACCGCCATCTGTATTAACATGGAAATATCTGCACCGCCATCTGTATGAACATATAAATATCTACACCGCCATCTGTATTAAGTTGGAGATATCTACACCGCTATCGGTATAAACATGGAAATATCTACACGGCTACCTGTATAAACATGGAAATATCTGCACCGCTATCTGTATGAACATGGAAATATCTACACAGCCATCTGGATAAACATGGAATTATCTACACCGCTATCTGTATGAACATGGAAATAGCTACACTGGAATCTGTTTGAACATGGAAATATCTACATCACTATCTGTATCAACATGGAAATATCTACACCGCTATCAGTATGAACATGGAAATATCTTCACCGCCATCTGTATGAACATGGATATATCTACACAGCCATCTGGATGAACATGGAAATATCTACACCGCTATATGTATGAACATGGAAATAGCTACACCGCTATCTGTATGAACATGGAAATATCTTCACCGCCATCTGTATGAACATGGATATATCTACACAGCCATCTGGATGAACATGGAAATATCTACACCGCTATCTGTACGAACATGGAAATAGCTACACCTCTATCTGTATGAACATGGAAATATCTACACCGCTATCTGTATGAACATGTATATGTCTATAGAGCCCTCTGGATAAACATGGATATATCTACACAGCTATCTGTCTGAACATGGAAATATCTTCACCGCCATCTGTATGAACATGGATATATCTACACAGCCATCTGGATGAACATGGATATATCTACACCGCTATCTGTATGAACATGGAAATACCTACACAGCCGTCTGGATGAACATGGAAATATCTACACCGCTATCTGTATGAACATGGAAATATCTACACCGCTATCCTTGTAAACATGCATACATCTTCACCGCTATCTGTATAAACATGGAAATATCTACGCCGCTATCTGTATAAACATGGAAATATCTACACCGCTATCTGTGTAAACATGGAAATATCTACACCGCTACCTGTATAAACATGGAAATATCAGCACCGCTATCTGTATGAACATGGAAATATCTACACCGCTATCTATATGAAAATGGAAATATCTACACAGCTATCTGTATGAACATGGAAATATCTACACCTCTATCTGTATGAACATGGAAATATCTACACCGCTATCTGTATGAACATGCAAATATCTACACCGCTATCTGTTTGAACATGGAAATATCTACACCGCTATCTGCATGAAAATGGAAATATCTACACAGCTATCTGCATATACACGGAAATATCTACAAAGATATTTCTTTACACTTGGAAATAACTACACCGCTATCTCTATAAACATGGAGATATCTACACCGCCATCAGTATGAACATGGAAATATCTGCACCGCCATCTGTATGAACATATAAATATCTACACCTCCATCTGTATTAAGATGGAGATATCTACACCGCTATCTGTATAAACATGGAAATATCTACACCGCTATCTGTGTAAACATGGAAATACCTACACCGCTATCTGTATAAACATGGACATATCTACACCGCTACCTGTATAAACATGGAAATATCAGCACCGGTATCTGTATGAACATGGAAATATCTGCACCGCTATCTGTATGAACATGGAAATATCTACAAAGCTATCTGCATGAAAATGGAAATATCTACACAGCTATCTGCATATACATGGAAATATCTACAAAGCTATCTCTTTACACATGGAAATAACTACACCGCTATCTCTATAAACATGGAAATATCTACACCACTATCTGTATAAACATGGAAATATCTACACCACTATCTGTATAAACATGGAAATATCTACACCGCTACCTGTATAAACATGGAAATATCAGCACCGCTATCTGTATGAACATGGAAATACCTACACTGATATCTGTATGAACATGGAAATATCTTCACCACCATCTGAATGAACATAGATATATCTACACAGCCATCTGGATGAACATGGAAATATCAGCACCGCTGTCTGTATGAACATGGAAATATCTACACCGCTATCTGTATGAACATGGAAATATCTACACTGCTATCTGTATGAACATGGATATATCTACACCGCCATCTGGATGAACACGGAAATATCTACACCGCTATCTGTATGAACATGGAAATATCTACACTGCTAGCTGTGTAAATATGCATACATCTTCACCGCAATCTGTATAAACATGGAAATATCTACACCGCTATCTGTTTCAACATGGAAATATCTACACCGCTGTCTGCATGAAAATGGAAATATCTACACAGCTATCTGCATATACATGGAAATATCTACACAGCTATCTCTTTACACATGGAAATAACTACACCGCTATCTCTATAAACATGGAAATATCTACACCGGAATCTGTATGAACGTGGAAATATCTGCACCGCCATCTGTATGAACATATAAATATCTACACCGCCATCTTTATTAAGAAGGAGTTATCTACACCGCTATCTGTATAAACATGGAAATATCTGCTCCGCTATCTATATAAACATGGAAATATCTACACCGCTATCTGTATAAACATGGAAATATCTACACCGCTACCTGTATAAACATGGAAATAGCACCGCTATGGGTATGAACATGGAAATATCTACACCGCTATTTGTATGAACATGGAAATATCTACACCGCTATCTGTATGAACATGGAAATAGCTACGCCGCTATCTGTATGAACATGGAAATATCAACACCACTATCTGTATGAACATGGATATATCTACACAGCCATCTGGATGAACAAGAAATATCTACACCTCTATCTGTATGAACATGGAATTAGCTACACCGCTATCTGTATGAACATGGAAATATCTACACCGCTATCTGTATGAACATGGAAATATCTACACCGCTATCTGTTTGAACATGGAAATATCTACACCGCTATCTGCATGAAAATGGAAATATCTACACTGCTATCTGCATATACATGGAAATATCTACAAAGCTATCTCTTTACACATAAAAATAACTACACCGCTATCTCTATAAACTTGGAAATATCTATACCGCCATCTCTATGAACAAGGAAATATCTGCACCGCCATCTGTATTAACATACAAATATCTATACCGTCATCTGTATTAAGATGGAGATATCTACACCGCTATCTGTATAAACTTGGAAATACCTAAACCGCTCTCTGTATAAACATGGAAATATCTACATCGCTATCTGTATAAACATGGAAATATCCACACCGCTACCTGTATAAACATGGAAATATCAGCACCGCCATCTGTATGAACATGGAAATATCAGCACCGCTGTCTGTATGAACATGGAAATATCTACACCGCTATCTGTATGAACATGGAAATAGCTACACCGCTATCTGTATGAACATGGAATTATATTCTCCGCCATCTGTATGAAGATGGATATATCTACACAGCCATCTGGATGAACATGGAGATATCTACACTGCTATCTGTATGAACATGGAAATATCTACACCGCTATCTGTGTAAACATGGATACATCTTCACCGCTATCTGTATAAACATGGAAATATCTACAGCGCTATCTGTATAAACATGGAAATATCTACACTGCTACCTGTATAAACAGGGAAACATCATCACCGCTATCTGTATGAACATGGAAATATCTACACCGCTATCTGTATGAACATGGAAATATCTTCACCGCCATCTGTATGAACATGGATATATCTACACAGCCATTTGGATGAACATGGAAATATCTACACCGCTATATGTATGAACATCGAAATAGCTACACCGCTATCTGTATGAACATGGAAATATCTACATCGCTATCTGTATGAACATGGAAATATCTACACCGCTATCTGTATGAACATGGAAATATCTTCACCGCCATTTTTTGAACATGGATATATCTACACGTTTATACAGATAGCGGTGTAGATATTTCCATGTTTATACAGATAGCGGTGTAGATATTTCCATGTTTATACAGATAGCGGTGTAGATATCTCCATCTTAATACAGATGGCGGTGCAGATATTTATATGTTCATACTGATGGCGGTGCAGATATTTCCATGTTCATACAGATGTCGGTGTAGATATTTCCATGTTTATAGAGATAGCGGTGTAGTTATTTCCATGTGTAAAGAAATAGCTTTGTAGATATTTCCATGTATATGCAGATCTGTATGAACATGGATATATCTACACAGCCATCCGGATGAACATGGAAATATCAGAACCGCTGTCTGTATGAACATGGAAATATCTACACAGCTATCTGTATGAACATAGAAATACCTACAACTCTATCTGTATGAACATGGAGATATCTACACCGCTATCTGTTTGAACATGGAAATATCTACACCACTACCTGCATGAAAATGGAAATATCTACACAGCTATCTGCATATACATGGAAATATCTACAAAGCTATTTCTTTACACATGGAAATAACTACACCGCTGTCTCTATAAACATGGAAATATTTACACCGCCATCTGTATGAACATGGAAATATCTGCACCGCCATCTGTATGAACATATAAATATCTAAACTGCTGTCTGTATAAAAATGGAAATATCTACACCGCTATCTGTATAAACATGGAAATATCTACACCGCTATCTGTATAAACATGGAAATATCTACACCGCTACCTGTATAAAGATGGAAATATCAGCACCGCTATCTGTATGAACATGGAAATATCTACACCGCTATCTCTATGAACATGGAAATATCTACACCGATATCTGTATGAACATGGAAATATCTTCACCGCCATCTGTATGAACATGGATATATCTACACAGCCATCCGGATGAACATGGAAATATCAGAACCGCTGTCTGTATGAACATGGAAATATCTACACAGCTATCTGTATGAACATAGAAATACCTACAACTCTATCTGTATGAACATGGAAATATCTACACCGCTATCTGTTTGAACATGGAAATATCTACACCACTACCTGCATGAAAATGGAAATATCTACACAGCTATCTGCATATACATGGAAATATCTACAAAGCTATTTCTTTACACATGGAAATAACTACACCGATGTCTCTATAAACATGGAAATATTTACACCGCCATCTGTATGAACATGGAAATATCTGCACCGCCATCTGTATGAACATATAAATATCTAAACTGCTGTCTGTATAAAAATGGAAATATCTACACCGCTATCTGTATAAACATGGAAATATCTACACCGCTATCTGTATAAACATGGAAATATCTACACCGCTATCTGTATAAACTTGGAAATATCTACACCGCTACCTGTATAAACATGGAAATATCAGCCCCTCTATCTGTATGAACATGGAAATATCTACACCGCTATCTGTATGAAAATGGAAATATCTACACCGCTATCTGTATGAACATGGAAATAACTTCACCGCCATCTGTATGAACATGGATATATCTACACAGCCATCTGGATGAACATGGAAATATCAGCACCGCTGTGTGTATGAACATGGAAATATCTACACCGCTATCTGTATGAACATGGAAATATCTACACAGCCATCTGGATGAACATGGAAATATGTACACCGCTATCTGTATGAACATGGAAATAGCTACACCGCTATCTGTATGAACATGGAAATATCTACACCACTATCTGTGTGAACATGGAAATATCTACACCGCTATCTGTATGAACATGGAAATATCTTCACCGCCATCTGTATGAACATGGATATATCTACACAGCCATTTGGATGAACCTGGAAATATCTACACCGCTATCTCGACGAACATGGAAATATCTACACCGATATCTGTATGAACATGGAAATATCTTCACCGCCATCTGTATGGACATGGATATATCTACACAGCCATCTGGATGAACATGGAAATATCAGCACCACTGTCTGTATGAACATGGAAATATCTACACAGCTATCTGTATGAACATGGAAATATCTACACCGCTATCTGTATGAACATGGAAATATCTTCACCGCCATCTGTATGAACATGGATATACCTACACAGCCATCTGGATGAACATGGAAATATCTACACCGCTATCTGCATGAAAATGGAAATATCTAAACAGCTATCTGCCTATACATGGAAATATCTACAAAGCTATCTCTTTACACTTGGAAATAACTACACCGCTATCTCCATAAACATGGAAATATCTATACCGCCTTCTGTATGAACAAGGAAATATCTGCACCGCCACCTATATTAACATACAAATATCTACACCGCCATCTGTATTAAGATGGAGATATCCACACCGCTATGTGTATGAACATGGAAATATCTACACCGCTATCTGTATGAACATGGAAATATCTTCACCGCCATCTGTATGAACATGGATATATCTACACAGCCATCTGGATGAACATGGAAATGTCTACACCGCTATCTGTATAAACATGTAAATATCTACACCGCTATCTGTATAAACATGGAAATATCTACACCGCTATCTGTTTGAACATGGAAATATCTACACCGCTATCAGCATGAAAATGGAAATATCTACACAGCTATCTGCATATACATGGAAATATCTACAAAGCTATCTCTTTACACTTGGAAATAACTACACGGCTATCTCTATAAACATGGAAACATCTATACCGCCATCTGTATGAACATGGAAATATCTGCACCGCCATCTCTATTAACATACAAATATCTACACCGCCATCTGTATTAAGATGGAGATATCCACACCGCTATCTGTATGAACATGGAAATATCTACACCGCCATCTGTATGAACATGGAAATATCTGCACCGCCATCTGTATGAACATCGATATATCTACACAGCCATTTGGATGAACATGGAAATATCTACACCGCTACCTCGACGAACATGGAAATATCTACACCGATATCTGTATGAACATGGAAATATCTTCACCGCCATCTGTATGAACATGGATATATCTACACAGCCATCTGGATGAACATGGAAATATCAGCACCGCTGTCTGTATGAACATGGAAATATCTACACAGCTATCTGCATGAACATGGAAATATCTACACCGCTATCTGTATGAACATGGAAATAGCTACACCGCTATCTGTATGAACATGAAATATCTTCACTGCCATCTGTATGAACATGGATATATCTACACTGCCATCTGGATGAACATGGATATATCTACACCGCTATCTGTATGAACATGGAAATATCTACACCGCTATCAGTGTAAACATGCATACATCTTCACCGCTATGTGTATAAACATGGAAATATCTACACCGCTATCTGTATGAACATGGAAATATCTACACCGCTATCTGTTTGGACATGGAAATATCTACACTGCTATCTGCATGAAAATGGAAAGATCTACACAGCTATCTGCATATACATGGAAATATCTACAAAGCTATTTCTTTACACATGGAAATAACTACACCGCTATCTCTATAAACATGGAAATATCTACACCGACATCTGTATGAACATGGAAATATCTGCACCGCCATCAGTATGAACATATAAATATCTGCACCGCCATCTGTATTAAGATGGAGATATCTACACCGCTATCTGTATAAACATGGAAATATCTACACCGCTATCTGTATAAACATGGAAATATCTACACCGCTATCTGTATAAACATGGAAATATCTACACCGCTACCTGTATAAAGATGGAAATATCAGCACCGCTATCTGTATGAACATGGAAATATCTACAACGCTATCTCTATGAACATGGAAATATCTACACCGATATCTGTATGAACATGGAAATATCTTCACCGCCATCTGTATGAACATGGATATATCTACACAGCCATCCGGATGAACATGGAAATATCAGAACCGCTGTCTGTATGAACATGGAAATATCTACACAGCTATCTGTATGAACATAGAAATACCTACAACTCTATCTGTATGAACATGGAAATATCTACACCGCTATCTGTTTGAACATGGAAATATCTACACCACTACCTGCATGAAAATGGAAATATCTACACAGCTATCTGCATATACATGGAAATATCTACAAAGCTATTTCTTTACACATGGAAATAACTACACCGCTGTCTCTATAAACATGGAAATATTTACACCGCCATCTGTATGAACATGGAAATATCTGCACCGCCATCTGTATGAACATATAAATATCTAAACTGCTGTCTGTATAAAAATGGAAATATCTACACCGCTATCTGTATAAACATGGAAATATCTACACCGCTATCTGTATAAACATGGAAATATCTACACCGCTATCTGTATAAACATGGAAATATCAACACCGCTACCTGTATAAACATGGAAATATCAGCCCCTCTATCTGTATGAACATGGAAATATCTACACCGCTATCTGTATGAAAATGGAAATATCTACACCGCTATCTGTATGAACATGGAAATAACTTCACCGCCATCTGTATGAACATGGATATATCTACACAGCCATCTGGATGAACATGGAAATATCAGCACCGCTGTGTCTATGAACATGGAAATATCTACACCGCTATCTGTATGAACATGGAAATATCTACACAGCCATCTGGATGAACATGGAAATATGTACACCGCTATCTGTATGAACATGGAAATATCTACACCGCTATCTGTATGAACATGGAAATATCTACACCACTATCTGTGTGAACATGGAAATATCTACACCGCTATCTGTATGAACATGGAAATATCTTCACCGCCATCTGTATGAACATGGATATATCTACACAGCCATTTGGATGAACCTGGAAATATCTACACCGCTATCTCGACGAACATGGAAATATCTACACCGATATCTGTATGAACATGGAAATATCTTCACCGCCATCTGTATGGACATGGATATATCTACACAGCCATCTGGATGAACTTGGAAATATCAGCACCACTGTCTGTATGAACATGGAAATATCTACACAGCTATCTGTATGAACATGGAAATATCTACACCGCTATCTGTATGAACATGGAAATATCTTCACCGCCATCTGTATGAACATGGATATACCTACACAGCCATCTGGATGAACATGGAAATATCTACACCGCTATCTGCATGAAAATGGAAATATCTACACAGCTATCTGCCTATACATGGAAATATCTACAAAGCTATCTCTTTACACTTGGAAATAACTACACCGCTATCTCCATAAACATGGAAATATCTATACCGCCTTCTGTATGAACAAGGAAATATCTGCACCGCCACCTATATTAACATACAAATATCTACACCGCCATCTGTATTAAGATGGAGATATCCACACCGCTATGTGTATGAACATGGAAATATCTACACCGCTATCTGTATGAACATGGAAATATCTTCACCGCCATCTGTATGAACATGGATATATCTACACAGCCATCTGGATGAACATGGAAATGTCTACACCGCTATCTGTATAAACATGTAAATATCTACACCGCTATCTGAATGAACATGGAAATATCTACACCGCTATCTGTTTGGACATGGAAATATCTACACTGCTATCTGCATGAAAATGGAAAGATCTACACAGCTATCTGCATATACATGGAAATATCTACAAAGCTATTTCTTTACACATGGAAATAACTACACCGCTATCTCTATAAACATGGAAATATCTACACCGACATCTGTATGAACATGGAAATATCTGCACCGCCATCAGTATGAACATATAAATATCTGCACCGCCATCTGTATTAAGATGGAGATATCTACACCGCTATCTGTATAAACATGGAAATATCTACACCGCTATCTGTATAAACATGGAAATATCTACACCGCTATCTGTATAAACATGGAAATATCTAGACCGCTACCTGTATAAAGATGGAAATATCAGCACCGCTATCTGTATGAACATGGAAATATCTACACCGCTATCTCTATGAACATGGAAATATCTACACCGATATCTGTATGAACATGGAAATATCTTCACCGCCATCTGTATGAACATGGATATATCTACACAGCCATCCGGATGAACATGGAAATATCAGAACCGCTGTCTGTATGAACATGGAAATATCTACACAGCTATCTGTATGAACATAGAAATACCTACAACTCTATCTGTATGAACATGGAGATATCTACACCGCTATCTGTTTGAACATGGAAATATCTACACCACTACCTGCATGAAAATGGAAATATCTACACAGCTATCTGCATATACATGGAAATATCTACAAAGCTATTTCTTTACACATGGAAATAACTACACCGCTGTCTCTATAAACATGGAAATATTTACACCGCCATCTGTATGAACATGGAAATATCTGCACCGCCATCTGTATGAACATATAAATATCTAAACTGCTGTCTGTATAAAAATGGAAATATCTACACCGCTATCTGTATAAACATGGAAATATCTACACCGCTATCTGTATAAACATGGAAATATCTACACCGCTACCTGTATAAAGATGGAAATATCAGCACCGCTATCTGTATGAACATGGAAATATCTACACCGCTATCTCTATGAACATGGAAATATCTACACCGATATCTGTATGAACATGGAAATATCTTCACCGCCATCTGTATGAACATGGATATATCTACACAGCCATCCGGATGAACATGGAAATATCAGAACCGCTGTCTGTATGAACATGGAAATATCTACACAGCTATCTGTATGAACATAGAAATACCTACAACTCTATCTGTATGAACATGGAAATATCTACACCGCTATCTGTTTGAACATGGAAATATCTACACCACTACCTGCATGAAAATGGAAATATCTACACAGCTATCTGCATATACATGGAAATATCTACAAAGCTATTTCTTTACACATGGAAATAACTACACCGATGTCTCTATAAACATGGAAATATTTACACCGCCATCTGTATGAACATGGAAATATCTGCACCGCCATCTGTATGAACATATAAATATCTAAACTGCTGTCTGTATAAAAATGGAAATATCTACACCGCTATCTGTATAAACATGGAAATATCTACACCGCTATCTGTATAAACATGGAAATATCTACACCGCTATCTGTATAAACTTGGAAATATCTACACCGCTACCTGTATAAACATGGAAATATCAGCCCCTCTATCTGTATGAACATGGAAATATCTACACCGCTATCTGTATGAAAATGGAAATATCTACACCGCTATCTGTATGAACATGGAAATAACTTCACCGCCATCTGTATGAACATGGATATATCTACACAGCCATCTGGATGAACATGGAAATATCAGCACCGCTGTGTGTATGAACATGGAAATATCTACACCGCTATCTGTATGAACATGGAAATATCTACACAGCCATCTGGATGAACATGGAAATATGTACACCGCTATCTGTATGAACATGGAAATAGCTACACCGCTATCTGTATGAACATGGAAATATCTACACCACTATCTGTGTGAACATGGAAATATCTACACCGCTATCTGTATGAACATGGAAATATCTTCACCGCCATCTGTATGAACATGGATATATCTACACAGCCATTTGGATGAACCTGGAAATATCTACACCGCTATCTCGACGAACATGGAAATATCTACACCGATATCTGTATGAACATGGAAATATCTTCACCGCCATCTGTATGGACATGGATATATCTACACAGCCATCTGGATGAACATGGAAATATCAGCACCACTGTCTGTATGAACATGGAAATATCTACACAGCTATCTGTATGAACATGGAAATATCTACACCGCTATCTGTATGAACATGGAAATATCTTCACCGCCATCTGTATGAACATGGATATACCTACACAGCCATCTGGATGAACATGGAAATATCTACACCGCTATCTGCATGAAAATGGAAATATCTAAACAGCTATCTGCCTATACATGGAAATATCTACAAAGCTATCTCTTTACACTTGGAAATAACTACACCGCTATCTCCATAAACATGGAAATATCTATACCGCCTTCTGTATGAACAAGGAAATATCTGCACCGCCACCTATATTAACATACAAATATCTACACCGCCATCTGTATTAAGATGGAGATATCCACACCGCTATGTGTATGAACATGGAAATATCTACACCGCTATCTGTATGAACATGGAAATATCTTCACCGCCATCTGTATGAACATGGATATATCTACACAGCCATCTGGATGAACATGGAAATGTCTACACCGCTATCTGTATAAACATGTAAATATCTACACCGCTATCTGTATAAACATGGAAATATCTACACCGCTATCTGTTTGAACATGGAAATATCTACACCGCTATCAGCATGAAAATGGAAATATCTACACAGCTATCTGCATACACATGGAAATATCTACAAAGCTATCTCTTTACACTTGGAAATAACTACACGGCTATCTCTATAAACATGGAAACATCTATACCGCCATCTGTATGAACATGGAAATATCTGCACCGCCATCTCTATTAACATACAAATATCTACACCGCCATCTGTATTAAGATGGAGATATCCACACCGCTATCTGTATGAACATGGAAATATCTGCACCGCCATCTGTATGAACATCGATATATCTACACAGCCATTTGGATGAACATGGAAATATCTACACCGCTACCTCGACGAACATGGAAATATCTACACCGATATCTGTATGAACATGGAAATATCTTCACCGCCATCTGTATGAACATGGATATATCTACACAGCCATCTGGATGAACATGGAAATATCAGCACCGCTGTCTGTATGAACATGGAAATATCTACACAGCTATCTGCATGAACATGGAAATATCTACACCGCTATCTGTATGAACATGGAAATAGCTACACCGCTATCTGTATGAACATGAAATATCTTCACTGCCATCTGTATGAACATGGATATATCTACACTGCCATCTGGATGAACATGGATATATCTACACCGCTATCTGTATGAACATGGAAATATCTACACCGCTATCAGTGTAAACATGCATACATCTTCACCGCTATGTGTATAAACATGGAAATATCTACACCGCTATCTGTATGAACATGGAAATATCTACACCGCTATCTGTTTGGACATGGAAATATCTACACTGCTATCTGCATGAAAATGGAAAGATCTACACAGCTATCTGCATATACATGGAAATATCTACAAAGCTATTTCTTTACACATGGAAATAACTACACCGCTATCTCTATAAACATGGAAATATCTACACCGACATCTGTATGAACATGGAAATATCTGCACCGCCATCAGTATGAACATATAAATATCTGCACCGCCATCTGTATTAAGATGGAGATATCTACACCGCTATCTGTATAAACATGGAAATATCTACACCGCTATCTGTATAAACATGGAAATATCTACACCGCTATCTGTATAAACATGGAAATATCTACACCGCTACCTGTATAAAGATGGAAATATCAGCACCGCTATCTGTATGAACATGGAAATATCTACAACGCTATCTCTATGAACATGGAAATATCTACACCGATATCTGTATGAACATGGAAATATCTTCACCGCCATCTGTATGAACATGGATATATCTACACAGCCATCCGGATGAACATGGAAATATCAGAACCGCTGTCTGTATGAACATGGAAATATCTACACAGCTATCTGTATGAACATAGAAATACCTACAACTCTATCTGTATGAACATGGAAATATCTACACCGCTATCTGTTTGAACATGGAAATATCTACACCACTACCTGCATGAAAATGGAAATATCTACACAGCTATCTGCATATACATGGAAATATCTACAAAGCTATTTCTTTACACATGGAAATAACTACACCGCTGTCTCTATAAACATGGAAATATTTACACCGCCATCTGTATGAACATGGAAATATCTGCACCGCCATCTGTATGAACATATAAATATCTAAACTGCTGTCTGTATAAAAATGGAAATATCTACACCGCTATCTGTATAAACATGGAAATATCTACACCGCTATCTGTATAAACATGGAAATATCTACACCGCTATCTGTATAAACATGGAAATATCTACACCGCTACCTGTATAAACATGGAAATATCAGCCCCTCTATCTGTATGAACATGGAAATATCTACACCGCTATCTGTATGAAAATGGAAATATCTACACCGCTATCTGTATGAACATGGAAATAACTTCACCGCCATCTGTATGAACATGGATATATCTACACAGCCATCTGGATGAACATGGAAATATCAGCACCGCTGTGTGTATGAACATGGAAATATCTACACCGCTATCTGTATGAACATGGAAATATCTACACAGCCATCTGGATGAACATGGAAATATGTACACCGCTATCTGTATGAACATGGAAATAGCTACACCGCTATCTGTATGAACATGGAAATATCTACACCACTATCTGTGTGAACATGGAAATATCTACACCGCTATCTGTATGAACATGGAAATATCTTCACCTCCATCTGTATGAACATGGATATATCTACACAGCCATTTGGATGAACCTGGAAATATCTACACCGCTATCTCGACGAACATGGAAATATCTACACCGATATCTGTATGAACATGGAAATATCTTCACCGCCATCTGTATGGACATGGATATATCTACACAGCCATCTGGATGAACATGGAAATATCAGCACCACTGTCTGTATGAACATGGAAATATCTACACAGCTATCTGTATGAACATGGAAATATCTACACCGCTATCTGTATGAACATGGAAATATCTTCACCGCCATCTGTATGAACATGGATATACCTACACAGCCATCTGGATGAACATGGAAATATCTACACCGCTATCTGCATGAAAATGGAAATATCTACACAGCTATCTGCCTATACATGGAAATATCTACAAAGCTATCTCTTTACACTTGGAAATAACTACACCGCTATCACCATAAACATGGAAATATCTATACCGCCTTCTGTATGAACAAGGGAATATCTGCACCGCCACCTATATTAACATACAAATATCTACACCGCCATCTGTATTAAGATGGAGATATCCACACCGCTATGTGTATGAACATGGAAATATCTACACCGCTATCTGTATGAACATGGAAATATCTTCACCGCCATCTGTATGAACATGGATATATCTACACAGCCATCTGGATGAACATGGAAATGTCTACACCGCTATCTGTATAAACATGGAAATATCTACACCGCTATCTGTATAAACATGGAAATATCTACACCGCTACCTGTATAAACATGGAAATATCAGCACCGCTATCTGTATGAACATGGAAATATCTTCACCGCTATCTGTACGAACATGGAAATATCTACACCGCTATCTGTATGAACATGGAAATAACTTCACCGCCATCTGTATGAACATGGATATATCTACACAGCCATCTGGATGAACATGGAAATGTCAGCACCACTGTCTGTATGAACATGGAAATATCTACACAGCTATCTGTATGAACATGGAAATATCTACACCGCTATCTGTATGAACATGGAAATATCTTCACCGCCATCTGTATGAACATGGATATACCTACACAGCCATCTGGATGAACATGGAAATATCTACACCGCTATCTGCATGAAAATGGAAATATCTACACAGCTATCTGCCTATACATGGAAATATCTACAAAGCTATCTCTTTACACTTGGAAATAACTACACCGCTATCTCCATAAACATGGAAATATCTATACCGCCTTCTGTATGAACAAGGAAATATCTGCACCGCCACCTATATTAACATACAAATATCTACACCGCCATCTGTATTAAGATGGAGATATCCACACCGCTATGTGTATGAACATGGAAATATCTACACCGCTATCTGTATGAACATGGAAATATCTTCACCGCCATCTGTATGAACATGGATATATCTACACAGCCATCTGGATGAACATGGAAATGTCTACACCGCTATCTGTATAAACATGTAAATATCTACACCGCTATCTGTATAAACATGGAAATATCTACACCGCTATCTGTTTGAACATGGAAATATCTACACCGCTATCAGCATGAAAATGGAAATATCTACACAGCTATCTGCATATACATGGAAATATCTACAAAGCTATCTCTTTACACTTGGAAATAACTACACGGCTATCTCTATAAACATGGAAACATCTATACCGCCATCTGTATGAACATGGAAATATCTGCACCGCCATCTCTATTAACATACAAATATCTACACCGCCATCTGTATTAAGATGGAGATATCCACACCGCTATCTGTATGAACATGGAAATATCTACACCGCTATCTGTATGAACATGGAAATATCTTCACCGCCATCTGTATGAACATCGATATATCTACACAGCCATTTGGATGAACATGGAAATATCTACACCGCTACCTCGACGAACATGGAAATATCTACACCGATATCTGTATGAACATGGAAATATCTTCACCGCCATCTGTATGAACATGGATATATCTACACAGCCATCTGGATGAACATGGAAATATCAGCACCGCTGTCTGTATGAACATGGAAATATCTACACAGCTATCTGCATGAACATGGAAATATCTACACCGCTATCTGTATGAACATGGAAATAGCTACACCGCTATCTGTATGAACATGAAATATCTTCACCGCCATCTGTATGAACATGGATATATCTACACTGCCATCTGGATGAACATGGATATATCTACACCGCTATCTGTATGAACATGGAAATATCTACACCGCTATCAGTGTAAACATGCATACATCTTCACCGCTATCTGTATAAACATGGAAATATCTACACCGCTATCTGTATGAACATGGAAATATCTACACAGCCATCTGGATGAACATGGAAATATGTACACCGCTATCTGTATGAACATGGAAATAGCTACACCGCTATCTGTATGAACATGGAAATATCTACACCGCTATCTGTATGAACATGGAAATATCTTCACCGCCATCTGTATGAACATGGATATATCTACACAGCCATTTGGATGAACCTGGAAATATCTACACCGCTATCTCGACGAACATGGAAATATCTACACCGATATCTGTATGAACATGGAAATATCTTCACCGCCATCTGTATGGACATGGATATATCTACACAGCCATCTGGATGAACATGGAAATATCAGCACCACTGTCTGTATGAACATGGAAATATCTACACAGCTATCTGTATGAACATGGAAATATCTACACCGCTATCTGTATGAACATGGAAATATCTTCACCGCCATCTGTATGAACATGGATATACCTACACAGCCATCTGGATGAACATGGAAATATCTACACCGCTATCTGCATGAAAGTGGAAATATCTACACAGCTATCTGCCTATACATGGAAATATCTACAAAGCTATCTCTTTACACTTGGAAATAACTACACCGCTATCTCCATGAACATGGAAATATCTATACCGCCTTCTGTATGAACAAGGAAATATCTGCACCGCCACCTATATTAACATACAAATATCTACACCGCCATCTGTATTAAGATGGAGATATCCACACCGCTATGTGTATGAACATGGAAATATCTACACCGCTATCTGTATGAACATGGAAATATCTTCACCGCCATCTGTATGAACATGGATATATCTACACAGCCATCTGGATGAACATGGAAATGTCTACACTGCTATCTGTATAAACATGTAAATATCTACACCGCTATCTGTATGAACATGGAAATATCTACACCGCTATCTGTTTGGACATGGAAATATCTACACCGCTATCTGCATGAAAATGGAAAGATCTACACAGCTATCTGCATATACATGGAAATATTTAGAAAGCTATTTCTTTACACATGGAAATAACTACACCGCTATCTCTATAAACATGGAAATATCTACACCGACATCTGTATGAACATGGAAATATCTGCACCGCCATCAGTATGAACATATAAATATCTGCACCGCCATCTGTATTAAGATGGAGATATCTACACCGCTATCTGTATAAACATGGAAATATCTACACCGCTATCTGTATAAACATGGAAATATCTACACCGCTATCTGTATAAACATGGAAATATCTACACCGCTACCTGTATAAAGATGGAAATATCAGCACCGCTATCTGTATGAACATGGAAATATCTACACCGCTATCTCTATGAACATGGAAATATCTACACCGATATCTGTATGAACATGGAAATATCTTCACCGCCATCTGTATGAACATGGATATATCTACACAGCCATCCGGATGAACATGGAAATATCAGAACCGCTGTCTGTATGAACATGGAAATATCTTCACAGCTATCTGTATGAACATAGAAATACCTACAACTCTATCTGTATGAACATGGAAATATCTACACCGCTATCTGTTTGAACATGGAAATATCTCCACCACTACCTGCATGAAAATGGAAATATCTACACAGCTATCTGCATATACATGGAAATATCTACAAAGCTATTTCTTTACACATGGAAATAACTACACCGCTGTCTCTATAAACATGGAAATATTTACACCGCCATCTGTATGAACATGGAAATATCTGCACCGCCATCTGTATGAACATATAACTATCTAAACTGCTGTCTGTATAAAAATGGAAATATCTACACCGCTATCTGTATAAACATGGAAATATCTACACTGCTATCTGTATAAACATGGAAATATCTACACCGCTACCTGTATAAAGATGGAAATATCAGCACCGCTATCTGTATGAACATGGAAATATCTACACCGCTATCTCTATGAACATGGAAATATCTACACCGATATCTGTATGAACATGGAAATATCTTCACCGCCATCTGTATGAACATGGATATATCTACACAGCCATCCGGATGAACATGGAAATATCAGAACCGCTGTCTGTATGAACATGGAAATATCTACACAGCTATCTGTATGAACATAGAAATACCTACAACTCTATCTGTATGAACATGGAAATATCTACACCGCTATCTGTTTGAACATGGAAATATCTACACCACTACCTGCATGAAAATGGAAATATCTACACAGCTATCTGCATATACATGGAAATATCTACAAAGCTATTTCTTTACACATGGAAATAACTACACCGCTGTCTCTATAAACATGGAAATATTTACACCGCCATCTGTATGAACATGGAAATATCTGCACCGCCATCTGTATGAACATATAAATATCTAAACTGCTGTCTGTATAAAAATGGAAATATCTACACCGCTATCTGTATAAACATGGAAATATCTACACCGCTATCTGTATAAACATGGAAATATCTACACGGCTATCTGTATAAACATGGAAATATCTACACCGCTACCTGTATAAACATGGAAATATCAGCCCCTCTATCTGTATGAACATGGAAATATCTACACCGCTATCTGTATGAAAATGGAAATATCTACACCGCTATCTGTATGAACATGGAAATAACTTCACCGCCATCTGTATGAACATGGATATATCTACACAGCCATCTGGATGAACATGGAAATATCTTCACCGCCATCTGTATGAACATGGATATATCTACACAGCCATCTGGATGAACATGGAAATATCTACACCGCTACCTGTATGAACATGGAAATATCTACAGCGTTATCTGTGTAAACATGCATTCATCTTCACCGCTATCTGCATGAAAATGGAAATAAATACACAGCTATCTGCATATACATGGAAATATCTACAAAGCTATCTCCTTACACATGGAAATAAATACACTGCTATCTCTATAAAGATGGAAATATCTACATCGCCATCTGTATGAACATGGAAATATCTGCACCACCATCTGTATGAACACACAAATATCTACACCGCCATCTGTATTAAGTTGGAGATATCTACACCGCTATCTGTATAAACCTGGAAATATCTACACCGCTATCTGTATAAACATGGAAATATCTACACCGCTATCTGTATAAACATGGAAATATCTACACCGCTACCTGTATAAAGATGGAAATATCAGCACCGCTATCTGTATGAACATGGAAATATCTACACAGCCATCTGGACGAACATGGAAATATCTACAACGCTATCTGTATGAACATGGAAATAGCTACACCGCTATCTGTATGAACATGGAAATATCAACACCACTATCTGTATGAACATGGAAATATCTACACTGCCATCTGTATGAACATGGAAATATCTTCACCGCCATCTGTATGAACATGGATATATCTACACAGCCATCTGGATGAACATGGAAATATCTACCCCGCTATCTGTATGAACATGGAAATAGCTACTCCGCTATCTGTATGAATATGGAAAAATCTACACCGCTATCTGTATGAACATGGAAATATCTACACCGCCATCTGTATGAACATGGAAATATCTGCACCGCCATCTGTATTAACATACAAATATCTACACCGCCATCTGTATTAAGATGGAGATATCTACACCGCTATCTGTATAAACTTGGAAATATCTACACCGCTATCTGTATAAACGTGGAAATATCTACACCACTATCTGTATAAACCTGGAAATATCTACACCGCTACCTGTATAAACATGGAAATATCAGCACCGCTATCTGTATGAACATGGAAATATCTACACAGCCATCTGGAAGAACATGGAAATATCTACACACCTATCCCTTTGCACATGGAAATAACAACACCGCTATCTGTATGAACATGGAAATATCTACACCACTATCTGTATGAACATGGAAATATCTACACCGCTATCTGTATGAACATGGAAATATCTTCACCGCCATCTGTATGAACATGGATATATCTACACAGTCATCTGGATGCACATGGAAATATCTACACCGCTATCTGTATGAACATGGAAATATCTACACAGATGTCTGTTTGAACATGGAAATATCTACACCGCTATCTGCATGAAAATGGAAATATCTACACAGCTATCTGCATATACATGGAAATATCTACAAAGATATTTCTTTACACATGGAAATAACTACACCGCTATCTCTATAAACATGGAAATATCTACACCGCCATCTGTATGAACATGGAAATATCTGCAGCGCCATCTGTATGAACATATAAATTTCTACACCGCCATCTGTATTAAGATGGAGGTATCTACACCGTTATCTGTAGAAACATGGAAATATCTACACCGCAATCTGTATAAACATGGAAATATCTACACCGCTATCTGTATAAACATGGAAATATCTACACCGCCACATGTATAAAGATGGAAATATCAGCACCGCTATCTGTATGAACATGGAAATATCTAGACCGCTATCTCTATGAACATGGAAATATCTACACCGATATCTGTATGAACATGGAAATATCTTCACCGCCATCTGTATGAAAATGGATATATCTACACACCCATCTGGATGAACATGGAAATATCAGCACGGCTGTCCGTATGAACATGGAAATATCTACACCGCCATCTGTATGAACATGGATATATCTACACAGCCATCTGGATGAACATGGAAATATCTACACCGCTATCTGTATGAACATGGAAATATCTACACCGCTATCTGTGTAAACATGCATACATCTTCACCGCTATCTGTATAAACATGGAAATATCTAAACCGCAATCTGTATGAACAAGGAAATATCTACACCGCTATCTGTCTGAACATGGAAATATCTACACCGCTATCTGCATGAAAATGGAAATATCTACACAGCTATCTGCATATATATGGAAATATCTACAAAGCTATCTCTTTACACATGGAAATAACTACACCGCTATCTCTATAAACATGGAAATATCTACACCGCCATCTGTATGAACATGGAAATATCTGCACAGCCATCTGTATTAACATACAAATATCTACACCGCCATCTGTATTAAGATGGAGATATATACACCGCTATCTGTATAAACTTGGAAATATCTACACCGCTATCTGTATAAACGTGGAAATATCTACACCGCTATCTGTATAAACCTGGAAATATCTACACCGCTACCTGTATAAACATGGAAATATCAGCACCGCTATCTGTATGAACATGGAAATATCTACACAGCCATCTGGAAGAACATGGAAATATCTACACACCTATCCCTTTGCACATGGAAATAACAACACCGCTATCTGTATGAACATGGAAATATCTACACCACTATCTGTATGAACATGGAAATATCTACACCGCTATCTGTATGAACATGGAAATATCTTCACCGCCATCTGTATGAACATGGATATATCTACACAGTCATCTGGATGCACATGGAAATATCTACACCGCTATCTGTATGAACATGGAAATATCTACACAGATGTCTGTTTGAACATGGAAATATCTACACCGCTATCTGCATGAAAATGGAAATATCTACACAGCTATCTGCATATACATGGAAATATCTACAAAGATATTTCTTTACACATGGAAATAACTACACCGCTATCTCTATAAACATGGAAATATCTACACCGCCATCTGTATGAACATGGAAATATCTGCAGCGCCATCTGTATGAACATATAAATTTCTACACCGCCATCTGTATTAAGATGGAGGTATCTACACCGTTATCTGTAGAAACATGGAAATATCTACACCGCAATCTGTATAAACATGGAAATATCTACACCGCTATCTGTATAAACATGGAAATATCTACACCGCCACATGTATAAAGATGGAAATATCAGCACCGCTATCTGTATGAACATGGAAATATCTACACCGCTATCTCTATGAACATGGAAATATCTACACCGATATCTGTATGAACATGGAAATATCTTCACCGCCATCTGTATGAAAATGGATATATCTACACACCCATCTGGATGAACATGGAAATATCAGCACGGCTGTCCGTATGAACATGGAAATATCTACACCGCCATCTGTATGAACATGGATATATCTACACAGCCATCTGGATGAACATGGAAATATCTACACCGCTATCTGTATGAACATGGAAATATCTACACCGCTATCTGTGTAAACATGCATACATCTTCACCGCTATCTGTATAAACATGGAAATATCTAAACCGCAATCTGTATGAACAAGGAAATATCTACACCGCTATCTGTCTGAACATGGAAATATCTACACCGCTATCTGCATGAAAATGGAAATATCTACACAGCTATCTGCATATATATGGAAATATCTACAAAGCTATCTCTTTACACATGGAAATAACTACACCGCTATCTCTATAAACATGGAAATATCTACACCGCCATCTGTATGAACATGGAAATATCTGCACAGCCATCTGTATTAACATACAAATATCTACACCGCCATCTGTATTAAGATGGAGATATATACACCGCTATCTGTATAAACTTGGAAATATCTACACCGCTTTCTGTATAAACGTGGAAATATCTACACCGCTTTCTGTATAATCCTGGAAATATCTACACCGCTACCTGTATAAACATGGAAATATCAGCACCGCTATCTGTATGAACATGGAAATATCTACACAGCCATCTGGATGAACATGGAAATATCTACACACCTATCTCTTTGCACATGGAAATAACTACACCGCTATCTGTATGAACATGGAAATATCTACACCACTATCTGTATGAACATGGAAATATCTACACCGATATCTGTATGAACATGGAAATATCTTCACCGCTATCTGTATGAACATGGATATATCTACACAGCCATCTGGATGCACATGGAAATATCTTCACAGCTATCTCTATGAACATGGAAATAGCTACACCGCCATCTGGATGAACATGGAAATAACAGCACTGCTGTCTGTATGAACATGTAAATATCTACACCGCTATCTGTATGAACATGGAAATATCTACAAAGCCATCTGTATGAACATGGAAATATCTTCACCGCCATCTGTTTGAACATGGACATATCTACACAGCCAACTGGATGAACATGGAAATATCTACACCGCTAACTGTATGAACATGGAAATAGCTACATCGCTATCTTCATGAACATGGAAATACCTACACCGCTATCTCTATGAACATGGAAATATTTTCACCGCCATCTGTATGAACATGGATATATCTAAACAGCAATCTGGATGAACATGGAAATATCTACACCGCTATCTGTATGAACATGGAAATATCTACAAAGCTATCTGTTTGAACATGGAAATATCTACACCACTATCTGCATGGAAATGGAAATATCTACACAGTTATCTGCATATACTTGGAAATATTTACAAAGCTATTTCTTTACACATGGAAATATCTTCACCGCAATCTCTATAAACATGGAAATATCTACACCGCCATCTGAATGAACATGGAAATATCTGCACCGCCATCTGTATGAACATATAAATATCTACACCGCCATCTGCATTAAGATGGAGATATCTACACCGCTATCTGTATTAACATGAAAATATCTACCCCGCTATCTGTATAAACATGGAAATATCTACACCGCTATCTGTATAAACATGGAAATATCTACACCGCTACCTGTATAAACATGGAAATATCTACACCGCTACCTGTATAAACATGGAAATATCAGCACCGCTATCTGTATGAACTTGGAAATATCTACACCGCTATCTCTATGAACATGTAAATAACTACACCGCTATCTGTATGAACATGGAAATAGCTACACCGCTATCTGTATGAACATGGAAATATCTACACCACTATCTGTATGAACATGGAAATATCTACACCGCTGTCTGTATGAACATGGAAATATCTACACCGCTATCTGTATGAACATGGAAATACCTTCGCCGCCATCTGAATGAACATGGATATATCTACACAGCCATCTGGATGAACATGGAAATATCTACACCGCTATCTGTATGAACATGGAAATATCTACACCGCTAACTGTGTAAACATGCATACATCTTCACCGCTATCTGTATAAACATGGAAATATCTACACCGCTATCTGTATAAACATGGAAATATCTACACCGCTACCTGTATAAACATGGAAATATCAGCACCGCTATCTGTATAAACATGGAAATATCTACACAGCCATCTGGATGAACATGGAAATATCTACACCGCTATCTGTATGAACATGGAAATAGCTACACCGCTATCTGTATGAACATGGAAATATCTACACTGGTATCTGTATGAAGATGGAAATATCTACACCGCTATCTGTATAATCATGGAAATATCTTCACCGCCATCTGTATGAACATGGATATAACTACACAGCCATCTGGATGAACATTGAAATATCTACACCGCTAAATGTATGAACATGGAAATAGCTACACAGCTATCTGCATGAACATGGAAATATCTACACCGCTATCTGTATGAACATGGAAATATCTACACCGTTATCTATATGAACATGGAAATATCTTCACCGCCATCTGTATGAACATGGATATATCTACATAGCCATCTGGATGAACATGGAAATATCTACACCGCTATCTGTATGAACATGGAAATATCTACACCACTATCTGTGTAAACATGGAAATATGTACACCGCTACCTGTATAAATATGGAAGTATCAGCACCGCTATCGGTATGAACATGGCAATATCCACACGGCTATCTGTATGAACATGGAAATATCTACACCGCTATCTGTATGAACATGGAAATATCTTCACCGCCATCTGTATGAACATGGATATATCTACACAGCCATCTGGATGAACATGGAAATATCTACACCGCTACCTGTATGAACATGGAAATATCTACAGCGTTATCTGTGTAAACATGCATACATCTTCACCGCTATCTGCATGAAAAAGGAAATATCTACACAGCTATCTGCATATACATGGAAATATCTACAAAGCTATCTCTTTACACATGGAAATAAATACACTGCTATCTCTATAAAGATGGAAATATCTACATCGCCATCTGTATGAACATGGAAATATCTGCACCACCATCTGTATGAACACACAAATATCTACACCACCATCTGTATTAATTTGGAGATATCTACAACGCTATCTGTATAAACCTGGAAATATCTAAACCGCTATCTGTATAAACATGGAAATATCTACACCGCTATCTGTATAAACATGGAAATATCTACACCGCTACCTGTATAAACATGGAAATATCAGCACCGCTATCTGTATGAACATGGAAATATCTACACAGCCATCTGGACGAACATGGAAATATCTACACCGCTATCTGTATGAACATGGAAATAGCTACACCGCTATCTGTATTAACATGGAAATATCAACACCACTATCTGTTTGAACATGGAAATATCTACACTGCCATCTGTATGAACATGGAAATATCTTCACCGCCATCTGTATGAACATGGATATATCTACACAGCCATCTGGATGAACATGGAAATATCTACCCCGCTATCTGTACGAACATGGAAATAGCTACTCCGCTATCTGTATGAACAAGGAAAAATCTACACCGCTACCTGTATGAACATGGAAATATCTACACCGCTATCTGTATGAACATTGAAATATCTTCACCGCCATCTGAATGAACAAGGATATATCTACACAGACATCTGGATGAACAAGGAAATATCTACACCGCTATCTGTATGAACATGGAAATATCTACACCGCTATCTGTGTAAACATGGAAATATCTACACCGCTACCTGTATAAACATGGAAATATCAGCACCGCTATCTGTATGAACATGGAAATATCTACACCGCTATCTGTATGAACATGGAAATATCTACACCGCTATCTGTATGAAAATGGAAATATCTACAGAGCTATCTGCATATACATGGAAATATCTACAAAGCTATTTCTTTACACATGGAAATAACTACACCGCTATCTCTATAAACATGGAAATATCTACACCGCCATCTGTATGAACATGGAAATATCTGCACCGCCATCTGTATGAACATATAAACATCTACACCGTCATCTGTATTAAGGAGATATCTACACCGCTATCTGTATAAACATGGAAATATCTACACTGCTATCTGTATAAACATGGAAATATCTACACCGCTATCTGTATGAACATGGAAACATCTTCAACGCCATCTTTCTGAACATGGATATCTCTACACAGCCATCTGGATGAACATGGAAATATCTACACCGCTATCTGTGTAAACATGCATACATCTTCAGCGCTATCTGTATAAACATGGAAATATCTACACCGCTATCTGTATGAACATGGAAATATCTACACCGCTATCGGTATGAACATGGCAATATCTACACGGCTATCTGTATGAACATGGAAATATCTACACCGCTATCTGTATGAACATGGAAATATCTTCACCGCCATCTGTATGAACATGGATATATCTACACAGCCATCTGGATGAACATGGAAATATCTACACAGCTACCTGTATGAACATGGAAATATCTACAGCGCTATCTGTGTAAACATGCATACACCTACACCGCTATCTGCATGAAAATGGAAATATCTACACAGCTATCTGCATACACATGGAAATATCTACAAAGCTATCTCTTTACACATGGAAATATATACACTGCTATCTCTATAAAGATGGAAATATCTACATCGCCGTCTGTATGAGCATGGAAATATCTGCACCACCATCTGTATGAACACACAAATATCTACACCGCCATCTGTATTAAGATGGAGATATCTACACCGCTATCTGTATAAACCTGGAAATATCTACACCGCTACCTGTATGAACATGGAAACATCAGCACCGCTATCTGTATGAACATGGAAATATCTACACAGCCATCTGGACGAACATGGAAATATCTACACCGCTATCTGTATGAACATGGAAATAGCTACACCGCTATCTGTATGAACATGGAAATATCTACACCACTATCTGTATGAACATGGAAATATCTACACCGCCATCTGTATGAACATGGAAATATCTTCACCGCCATCTGTATGAACATGGATATATCTACACAGCCATCTGGATGAACATGGAAATATCTACCCCGCTATCTGTATGAACATGGAAATAGCTACTCCGCTATCTGTATGAACATGGAAATATCTACACCGCTATCTGTATGAACATGGAAATATCTACAAGGCTATCTGTATGAACATGGAAATACCTTCACCGCCATCTGTATGAACATGGATATATCTACACAGCCATCTTGATGAACAAGGAAATATCTACACCGCTATCTGTATGAACATGGAAATATCTACACCGCTATCTGTGTAAACATGGAAATATCTACACTGCTACCTGTATAAACATGGAAATATCAGCACCGCTATCTGTATGAACATGGAAATATCTACACTGCTATCTGTATGAACATGGAAATATCTACACCGCTATCTGTATGAACATGGAAATATCTACACCTCTATCTGTATGAACATGGAAATATCTACACCGCTATCTGTATGAACATGGAAATATCTACACCGCTATCTGTTTGAACATGGAAATATCTACACCGCTATCTGCATGAAAATGGAAATATCTACACAGCTATCTGCATATACATGGAAATATCTACACAGCCATCTCTTTACACATGGAAATAACTACACCGCTATCTCTATAAACATGGAAATATCTACACCGCCATCTGTATGAACATGGAAATATCTGCACCGCCATCTGTATGAACATATAAACATCTACACCGCCATCTGTATTAAGAAGGAGATATCTACACCGCTATCTGTATAAACATGGAAATATCTACACTGCTATCTGTATAAACATGGAAATATCTACAACGCTATCTGTATGAACATGGAAATATCTTCAACGCCATCTTTCTGAACATGGATATCTCTACACAGCCATCTGGATGAACATGGAAATATCTACACCACTATCTGTATGAACATGGAAATATCTACACCGCTATCTGTGTAAACATGCATACATCTTCAGCGCTATCTGTATAAACATGGAAATATCTACACCGCTATCTCTATGAACATGGAAATATCTACACCGCTATCTGTTTGAACATGGAAATATCTACACGGCTATCTGCATGAAAATGGAAATATCTACACAGATATCTGCATATACATGGAAATATATACACAGCTATCTCTTTACACATGGAAATATATACACCGCTATCTCTATAAACATGGAAATATCTACACCGCCATCTGTATGAACATGGAAATATCTGCACCGCCATCTGTATGAACATATAAATATCTACACCGCCATCTGTATTAAGAAGGAGATATCTACACCGCTATCTGTATAAACATAGAAATATCTACACCGCTATCCGTATGAACATGGAAATATCTACACCGCTATCTGTATAAACATGGAAATATGTACACCGCTACCTGTATAAACATGGAAGCATCAGCACCGCTATCTTTATGAACATGGCAATATCTACACGGCTATCTGTATGAACATGGAAATATCTACACCGCTATCTGTATGAAGATGGAAATGTCTTCACCGCCATCTATACGAACATGGATATATCTACACAGCCATCTGTATGAACATGGAAATATCTACACCGCTATCTGTATGAACATGGAAATATCAATACCGCTATCTCTATGAACATGGAAATATCTTCACCGCCATCTGGATGAACATGGATATATCTACACAGCCATCTGGATGAAAAAGGAATTATCAGCACCGCTGTCTGTTTGAACATTGGAATATCTACACCGCTATCTGTATGAACATGGAAATATCTACACCGCTATCTGTATGAACATGGAAATATCTTCACCGCCATCTGTGTGAACATGGATATATCTACACTGCCATCAGGATGAACATGGGAATATCTACACCGCTATCTGTATGAACATGGAAATATCTACACCGCTATCTGTGTAAACATGCATACATCTTCACCGCTGTCTGTATAAACATGGAAATATCTACACTGCTATCTGTATGAACATGGAAATATCTACACCGCTATCTGTTTGAACATGGAAATATCTACACCGCTATCTGCATGAAAATGGAAATATCTGCACAGCTATCTGCATATACATGGAAATATCTACAAAGCTATTTCTTTACACATGGAAATAACTACACCGCTGTCTCTATAAAGGTGGAAATATCTACAGCGATATCTGTATGAACATGGAAATATCTTCACCGCCATCTGTATGAACATGGATATATCTACACAGCCTTCTGGATGAACATGGAAATATCAGCACCGCTGTCTGTACGAACATTTAAATATCTACATCGCTATCTGTATGAACATGGAAATATGTAAACCAGTATCTGTATGAACATGGAAATATATTCACCGCCATCGGTATGAAGATGGATATATCTACACAGCCATCTGGATGAACATGGAAATATCTACACCGCTATCTGTATGAACATGGAAATATCTACACCACTATCTGTGTAAACATGCATACGTCTTCACCGCTATCTGTATAAACATGGAAATATCTACAGCGATAACTGTATAAACATGGAAATATCTACACTGCTAAATGTATAAACATGGAAATATCAGCACCGCTATCTGTATGAACATGGAAATATCTACACAGCCATCTGGATGAACATGGAAATATCTACACCGCTATCTGTATGAACATGGAAATAGCTACACCGCTATCTGTATGAACATGGAAATATCTACACCACTATCTGTATGAACATGGAAATATCTACACCGCTATCTGTATGAACATGGAAATATCTACACCGCTATCTGTGTAAACTTGCATACATTTTCACCGCTATCTGTACAAACATGGAAATATCTACAGCGCTATCTGCATGAACATGGAAATATCTACACCGCTATCTGCATGAAAATGGAAATATCTACACAGCTATCTGCATATACTTGGAAATATCTACAAAGCTATCTCTTTACACATGGAAATAACTACACCGCTATCTCTATAAACCTGGAAATATCTATACCGTCATCTGTATGAACATGGAAATATCTGCACCGCCATCTGTATTAACATACAAATATCTACAACGCCATCTGTATTAAGATGGAGATATCTACACCGCTATCTGTGTGAACATGGAAATATCTACACCGCTGTCTGTATGAACATGGAAATATCTTCCCCGCCATCTCTATGAACATGGATATATCTACACAGCCATCTGGATGGACATGGAAATATCTACACCGCTATCTGTATTAACATACAAATATCTACGCCGCCATCTGTATTAAGATGGAGATAACTACACCGCTATCTGTATGAACATGGAAAGATCTACACCGCTATCTGTATGAACATGGAAATAACTTCACCACCATCTGTATGAACATGGATATATCTACACACCCATCTGGATGAACATGGAAATATCAGCACCGCTGTCTGCATGAACATGGAAATATCTACACAGCTATCTGTATGAACATGGAAATATCTACACCGCTATCTGTATGAACATGGAAAAATCTTCACTGCCATCTGTATGAACATGGATATATCTACACAGCCGTCTGGATGAACATTGAAATATCTACACCGCTATCTGTATGAACATGGAAATATCTACACCGCTATCCTTGTAAACATGCATACATCTTCACCGCTATCTGTCTAAACATGGAAATATCTACACCGCTATCTGTATAAACATGGAAATATCTACACTGCTCCCTGTATAAACATGGAAATATCTGCACCGCTATCTGTATGAACATGGAAATATCTACACAGCCATCTGGATGAACATGGAATTATCTACACCGCTATCTGTATGAACATGGAAATAGCTACACCGCTATCTGTTTGAACATGGAAATATCTACACCACTATCTGTATGAGCATGGAAATATCTACACCGCTATCTGTATGAACACGGAAATATCTTCACCGCCATCTGTATGAACATGGATATATCTACACACCCATCTGGATGAACATGGAAATATCAGCACGGATGTCTGTATGAACATGGAAATATCTACACCGCTATCTGTATGAACATGGATATATCAACACAGCGATCTGGATGAACATGGAAATATCTACACCGCTATCTGTATAAACTAGGAAATATCTACACCGCTATCTGTATAAACCTGGAAATATCTACACCGCTACCTGTATAAACATGGAAATATCAGCACCGCTATCTGTATGAACATGGAAATATCTACACAGCCATCTGGATGAACATGGAAATATCTACACAGATATCTCTTTGCACATGGAAATAACTACACCGCTATCTGTATGAACATGGAAATATCTACACGACTATCTGTATGAACATGAAAATACCTACACCGCTATCTGTATGAACATGGATATATCTTCACCGCCATCTGTATGAACATGGATATATCTACACAGCCATCTGGATGCACATGGAAATATCTACACCGCTATTTGTATGAACATGGAAATAGCTACACCGCCATCTGGATGAACATGGAAATAACAGCACCGCTGTCTGTATGAACATGGAAATATCTACACCGCTATCTGTATGAACATGGAAATATCTACAAAGCCATCTGTATGAACATGGATATATCTACACAGCCATCTGAATGAACATGGAAATATCTACACCGCTGTCTGAATGAACATGGAAATATCTACACCGCTACCTGTATAAACATGGAAATATCAGCACCGCTATCTGTATGAACATGGAAATATCTACACAGCCTTCTGGATGAACATGGAAATATCTACACCGCTATCTGTATGAACATGGAAATAGCTACACCGCTATCTGTATGAACATGGAAATATCTACACCGCTATCTGCATGAACATGGAAATATCTACACCGCTATCTGTATGAACATGGAAATATCTACACCGCTATCTGTGCAAACATGCATACATCTTCACCGCTATCTGTATAAACATGGAAATATCTACACCGCTATCTGTATGAACATGGAAATATCTACACCGCTATCGGTTTGAACATGGAAATATCTACACCGCTATCTGCATGAAAATGGAAATATCTACACAGCTGTCTGCATATTCACGGAAATATCTACAAAGCTATTTCTTTACACATGGAAATAACTACACCGCTATCTCTATAAACATGGAAATATCTACACCGCCATCAGTATGAACATGGAAATATCTGCACCGCCATCTGTATGAACATATAAATATCTACACCGCCATCTGTATTAAGATGGAGATATCTACACCGCTATCTGTATAAACATGGAAATATCTACACCGCTATCTGTATAAACATGGAAATATCTACACCGCTATCTGTATAAACATGGAAATATCTACACCGCTACCTGTATAAACATGGAAATATCAGCACCGCTATCTGTATGAACATGGAAATACCTACACTGCTATCTGTATGAACATGGAAATATCTACACCGATATCTGTATGAACATGGAAATATCTTCACCACCATCTGTATGAACATAGATATATCTACACAGCCATCTTGATGAACATGGAAATATCAGCACCGCTACCTGTATAAACATGGAAATATCAGCACCGCAATCTGTATGAACACGGAAATATCTACACCACTATCTGTATGAACATGGAAATATCTACACCACTATCTGTATGAACATGGAAATAGCTACACAGCCATCTGGATGAATATAGAAATATCTACACCGCTATCTGTATGAACATGGAAATATCTACACCGCTCTCTGTATGAACATGGAAATATCTACACCGCTATCTGTTTGAACATGGAAATATCTACAACGCTATCTGCATGAAAATGGAAATAACTACACAGCTATCTGCATATACATGGAAATATCTACACAGCTATCTCCTTCACATGGAAATAACTACACAGCTATCTGTATGAACATGGAAATATCTACACCGCCATCTGTATGAAGATGGAAATATCTGCACCGCCATCTGTATGAACATATAAATATCTACACCGCCATCTGTATGAACATGGAAATATCTACACTGCTATCTGTATAAACATGGAAATATCTACACCGCTACCTGTATAAACATGGAAATATCAGCACCACTATCTGTATGAACATGGAAATATCTACACCGCTATCTGTATGAACATGGAAATATCTACACCTCTATCTGTATGAACATGGAAATAGCTACACCGCTATCTGTATGAACATGGAAATATCTACACCACTATCTGAATGAACATGGAAATATCTACACTGCTATCTGTATGAACATGGATATATCTACACCGCCATCTGGATGAACATGGAAATATCAGCACCGCTATCTGTATGAACATGGAAATATCTACACCGCTATCTGTGTAAATATGCATACATCTTCACCGCTATCTGTATAAACATGGAAATATCTACACCGCTATCTGTATCAACATGGAAATATCTACACCGCTATCTGTTTGAACAAGGAAATATCTACACCGCTGTCTGCATGAAAATGGAAATATCTACACAGCTATCTGCATATACATGGAAATATCTACACAGCTATCTCTTTACACATGGAAATAACTACACCGCTATCTCTATAAACATGGAAATATCTACACCGGAATCTGTATGAACGTGGAAATATCTGCACCGCCATCTGTATGAACATATAAATATCTACACCGCCATCTGTATTAAGAAGGAGATATCTACACCGCTATCTGTATAAACATGGAAATATCTGCACCGCTATCTATATAAACATGGAAATATCTACACCGCTATCTGTATAAACATGGAAATATCTACACCGCTACCTGTATAAACATGGAAATATCAGCACCGCTATCTGTATGAACATGGAAATATCAGCCCCTCTATCTGTATGAACATGGAAATATCTACACCTCTATGTGTATGAACATGGAAATATCTACACAGCTATCTGTATGAGCATGGAAATATCTTCACCGCCATCTGTATGAACATGGATATATCTACACAGCCATCTGGATGAACATGGAAATATCTACACCGCTATCTGTATGAACATGGAAATAGCTACACCGCTATCTGTATGAACATGGAAATATCTACACCACTATCTGTATGAACATGGAAATATCTACACCGCTATCTGTATAAACATGGAAATATCTGCACCGCTATCGGCATAAACATCCGTATTTGCTCTTAATTTATACCCAACGATGGGATGTTTCATATGATAAAAAGACCAAATACAGAATTAGTCTATATTTGGTCTGGCAATTGATCTCTGCAATAATCAAACCTCAAAGACAATCAAACCTGAAATCTAAGCTACTTATTAAATAGCTTGGTTTTTAGGTTGCACGTTGCTGTGTATGCTGGCTTCATAGAAATTGCAAGTAGCAGTGGCCGTTTTTTAATAGTCATTAGCCTTGAAGCTCTCCTAGTTTTGAATCACATAGAAATAGAAATCAAATCTCACTAGATTTTTTTTTTTTGAAACAGGGTCTGGCTTGGTTGCCCAGGCTGAAGAGCAGGGCATGATCTTGGCTCACACCTCTGCCTCTCGGACTCAAGCCATCCTCCCACCTCAGCCTTGGAGTAGCTGGGACCACAGGCATGTGCCACCATATCCAGCTAATATTTTTATTTTTGTACCAATGGGGTTTGTCATCTTTCCCAGGCAGGCCTCAAACTCCAAGACTCAAGCAATCCACCTGCCTTGAATTCCCAAAGTACTGGGTTTACAGGCGACAGCCACTACGCCCAGCAACTAAACTTCTAAAAATCAATTTAACATAAAATTATCTAAGCGTGCAAGGAAAGATAAGAAGCCTAAGGAACCAGTGAGTTGAAGAATAAATGCAGTTTAAATCATACATGTAAACAACATGATGTGATGTGGTAGGAATCATCTAACATGCTTTAAAGCATGAGTAAAAGGTCTTTACTTAGAAAACTGGACCTTAGTTTAGGATATCTTTAGATAAGAGTATGAAAAGTCATATCATATTGATAAGTAAAGTGCTTCCTTTGGCTAATTTTAAGGATAGGACATTTATTTTCATATAATTCATAGGAATCTTAGACTTAAAAATAAAATTTCCCTTCTCAAATCCTTACTTTCATACATTTTTTGCATTTCTTTCACTTTTGTGTTAATGGCCTATGTCTCAACATATTCTATTAAGCCTTCTGGAAACACATACTTTGTTTCCAGCCTCTTCAGAGAACCATCACTCCAATTCCTAGGCTTCTGAAGAAGCAGACCCAAGCTTATAGTTATTACATATTTCCAAATCTAGGTGACCAACAAAAATTGATACTTTTCCCATCATACCTTTAAGTTAATAATCAGGTGTATGCTGAGAGGTAAAGACCCAAGAGTGTTGGTTGTCTAATTGTGCAGCTGTATAAACAAATCTTAATGCTTGAAAATATTCAAAGGTTATTCTCACGTTGATTGTTGGTAACTATGTGTAACAACATGAAAAGAAAAAAAAATCAAAGAATTACGTCTGAGGATAATACACAATCTCTAAGGGTAAGAAGAGCAACAAAAATTCTGCTTCAATTACCACTGAAATAATATATTTATCCTGTAAAATCTATGGTGGCTGGTTGTAAAAATTAGGCATTAGCAAACTGATAAAGAGTTTTTAATGAAAACATTATGAAACATAGTTTTTAAAAAGTTAAATACACCCACACCAGTTTTTCACATTCTTTGGGCTGCTTTAATGCTGCCATTAAATAATTGATTTAGTTGTGACATAGATCCTATGTTCCATGGAGTCTACCATTCATAAAGATGCAATGTAAGGTAACAAAAATATAAATTATGTGTGTGGGGGGGAGAAGTCAAGAGTATTTTTATGTGACAGAAGTTAAGTTGTTATCAGTGTAAAATAGTCTGTTACAAATACAGGACTCTGTATGTTAGTTTCACTAACCAGAAAGAAAGAAATTACAGCAGATACACACACACACACCAAAAAAGGGAAAAGAAACAAAGCTTAGCACCACAGAAAACCACCAAACTAGAGGGATAAACAATAAGAAAGGAAGAAGTGAACAAGTAATCTAAAAAACAACTAATGAAATGGTAGAAGGAAGTCCTAATTTATCAATAATAAACTTGAATAGAAGTGGATTAAACTCTACTTAAAAGATATAAAGTGGATGAATGGATTCAGATAGCAAAACCCACCTATATGCTGCCTACATGATACTTACCTCACTATTAAAGACAAATAGACTGAAAGTGAAGAGATGGAAAAATATATTTTATGCAAACAAATGAAAAGCAAGCAGGAGTAGCCACAGTCATGTCATATTTTAAAAGGCTTTAAATAAAAAAACTATATAAAAAAAGAATGTCACTGTATAATGAAATGATAAAAGGCCCAATTCAATACGAGGACATAACATATATATTACTTAGGTGTAACTATATATGTACCCAACACCAGAACAACCAGATATATAAAGCAAATATCAGATTTAAAGGTAGAGATAGACTGCAATACAATATTAGTAGGAAATTTCAACACTCCACTTTAAAAATGGACAGATTCTATGAAGAGAAAATCAACCAAAAAATGACAGACTCAAACTATACCATAGACCAAATGGACCTAGCAGGTAAAGAAGATCTCACCTGATATGGTTTGGCTGTATATCCCCACCCAAATCTCATCTTGATTATAGCTCCCATAATTCATACATGTTGTGGGAGGGAACCAGTGGGAGATAATTGAATCATGGGGGCGGTTCCCCCATACTGTTCTTGTGGTAGTGAATACGTCTAACAAGATCTGATGGTTTTATAAGCGGGAACCCTTTCACTTGGTTCTCAATTCTATTTTGTTTGCTACCATGTAAGGTGTGTCTTTCGCCTTCCATCATGATTGGGAGACCTCCCCAGCCACGTGGAACTATGAGTCCACTAAACCTCTTTTTCTCTGTAAATTACCCAGTCTCGGGTATGTCTTTATCAGCAGTATGAAAACAGACTAATACATCATCCAACAGCTGCAGAATACAAATTATTCTCAACTGTACACCAAACATTCTCTAGGACCAATCATACATTATGACACATAATAAGTCTTAACAAACTTAAGAAGACAGATATCATATGAAGTATCTTTTCTGATTACAGGGATATAAAGTCAGAAATCAACAACAGGAAAGCCCTTGGAAATTTTATAAAAACATGGAAATTAAATAGCACACACCCAAGAAATCAATAGGTCTCATTAAGACATTAATAGGAAAATTTCAAAAGTCACTGAGACAAGTAAGAATGAAAATCCAACATACCCAAACCTATGGAACGTAGCAAAAGCAGTTCTAAGAGGGAAATTTATAGCAATAAAAGCCTACACCAAAAAGAAGAAAGATTTTCAAATCACAAAGCAAAATTATACACTTCAAGTAACTAGAACATCAAAAACAAACTAAACCCAAAATTGGTAGAAGGAAGGAAATAATAAAGCTCACAGCAGATATAAATGAAACAGACACTAAAAAATATTTCAAAAGATAAATAAGACAAAGTGTAAAGGTAAAACTGACAAACCTTTAGCTAAACTAAGACAAAAGGAGAGAAAATTCAAATAAATAAAAGATGAAAAAGGAGACATTACAACTGATACACCACAGAAATAGAAGGGATTGTAAGACATTACTCATAACTATATGCCAACAAATTTGATAATGTAGAATAAAATGAATAAATTTCTGCACACATACAACTACCCAGATTAAATTGTGAGGAAATATAACATCTGAACACATCAATAATGAGTTTGGAAATTGAATCAATAATAAAACATCTTCCATCAAAACAACAACAACAACAACCAACACCCAGGACCTGATGTCTTCACTGCTGAATTCTACCAAACAGTTAAAGAATAACTACCAATTCTCCACAAACTTTTCCACAAAAGTAATGAGGAAGGAATACTTCCATACTCATCTTATGAGGCTCGCAACATCCTGATTCTAAAACCAGACAAAGACACGCACAAAATGAAAATAACAGGCCAATATTCCTGAAGAACATAGACACAAAAATTCTCAACAAGATACAAGTGAACTGACTTCGACAGCACACTAAAAAGAGTATTCACTATAATCAAGTGGGGTTCATCCCAGGGATGAAAGGATGGCTTAACATGCACAAATCAGTAAATATGATACACCACCACAATAGAAAGAAGAACAAAAACCATGTGATCATTTCAACAGATGCAAAAAGAACACTTGACAAAAGTCAACATTCCTTTATGATAAAAACTGTCAAGAAAGTAGGTATAGGAGTGTACCTCAACGCAGTAAAGGCCATATGTGACAAACCCACAGCTAACATCTTATTTATGGTGAATAGTTAAATGCTTTTCCTCTATGATATGGAGGAAGACAAGGATGTCAACTTCTACCACTTCTATTTAGCATAGTACTGGAGGTCAGAGCCAGAGCAATTAGACAAAAGAAATAAATAAGAGGGATCCAAACTGGAAAGAAGGAAGTCAGATTGTTTCTGTTTGTAGAAAATGTGATCTCACATACATATGTATACATCTATATATATGATCATATAGATATATATGATCTCTCTCTCTTTAGGGTTCTTTCTATATATACTTATATAGAGTGAGAACCCTAAAGACTTGACCAAAAACTACTAGAAATCATAAATAAATTCAGTAAAGTTGTAGTATACAAAATCAACACAGAAAATTCAGTGTTATTTCTATACACTAATAGTGAACTATCTGAAAAAGTCATCAAGAAAGGAATTCCATTTACAATAGCTACCAAGAAATCTGCAGATAAATTTAATCAAGGTCGTGAAAGATCTCTACAATGAAAACTATAACACACTGATGGAAAAATTTACGATCCACAAAAAATGGACACTATATACTCATGGAATGGAAGAACTGATACTATTGAAATGACCATACTAACAAAATGTCCTACAGATTCAATGCAATCCCTATCAAAATACCAATGAAATTCTTCACAGAAATAGAAAAAAATACCCTAAAATTTGTATGAAACCAGAAAAGACCCCAAATAACCAAAGCAATCCTGTGCAAAAATAACAAAGCTGGAGGCACCACACTACCTGACTTCAAAATATACTACAAAGCCATAGTAAGCAAAACAGCATGGCACTGCCATAAAGCAAACACATAGACCAATGGAAGAGAATATACAGCTCAGAAATAAATTCTCATACCTAAAGTCAACTGATTTTCAAAAAAGGAGTCAAGAGCACACACAGGGGTAAAGACAGTCTCTTCATTAAATGGTACTGAGAAGATTGGATATCTACATGTGGGATAATGAAATTAGACCCCTATCTTTTACCTTATACAAAAATCAACTCAAATGCGATTAAAGACCTAAAGGTAAGATTGAAAACTATGAAAAACTACTAGAAGATAACATGTGGGAAATTCTCTATAACTTTGGGTTCTACAAGGATTTTTTAAATGAGACGTCAAAAGCACAGGCAACAAAAGCAAAAAGAGATAAATGGGGTTTCATCAAACTAAAATGCTTTTGCACAGCAAAGGAAACTTAACAGAGTGAAAAAACAACTTACAGAATGGGATACAATATTTGCAAACTATACATCTGCTAAGGAGTTAATGCCCAGATTATATAACAAACTTAAACAACTCAACAGCAAAAACATAAATAACTTATTTAAAAATGGGCAAAACTGGGAGGCTGAGGCAGGCGGATTGCCTGAAGTCAGGAGTTTGAGACCAGCCTGACCAATATGGTGAAATCATTTCTCTACTAAAAATACAAAAATTTAGCCAAACATGATGGCGTGTGCCTGTAACCCCAGCTACTCAGCAGGCTGAGGCAGGGGAATTGCTTGAACCAGGGAGATGGAGGTTGCCGTGAGCCCCGATTGCACCACTGCACTCCAGCTTGGGCAACAGAGCAAGACTCCTTCGCAAAAAAAAAAAAAAAAGGACAAAATAAACTAAAAGAAATGCCACAAGAGAAAATATAGAAAGGGTCAAGACGAATATATAATAAAATCATGTTCAACATCACTAACCATCAGGGAAATGCAAATCAAAACCGCAATGAGATACCAGTTCACCCATTAGAATGGCTATTAGCAAAAAGGTAAAAGATAACAAGAGTTGGCAAGGAAGTGGAGAAAACGGAACACTTACGCACTGTTGATGGGGTTGTAAACTAGTACAACCATTAAGCAAAACTTTATGGAAGTTCGCTAAAAAATAAAAAATAAAAAAAAACAATCATTCGATCACATAACCCAGCAATCCCACTACTGGGTATATATCCATAGGAAATGAAATCATTGTGTTTGAAAAATATCTGCACTCTTATGTTTACTGTAGCATTATTTCTAATAATCAGATATGGAATCAACCTATGTGTATAAAAACAAACAAGTGAATTATATATATATAATATATATTATGTATATTATATATAATACATATTATGTATATTATATATAATATATTATGTATAATATGTTATATATTATATATTAATATATTATTAATATTAATATATTATATATTAATATTATTAATAAATAATAATTATTAATTAATTATTAATAATAATTAATAATAATTAATATTGATATTAATATATTGTTAATATATAATATATATTATATGTATAATATACATTATATATTATGTATATTTTATATATAATACATATTATGTATATTATATACATAATATATATTATGTATATTATAATATATATAATGTATAATGTATATAATATACGTTATGCATATTATATATAATATACATTATGTATGTTATGTATATTATATATTACATATAATATATATATTATTATTATATATAATTATATATAATTATAATTATAATTATATATAATTTTATGTGTAATTATAATTATGCATAAAATTAATTATAATTATATATAATTTTATGTGTAATTATAATTATACATAAAATTATATATGTATATATATATATATATATGGACACACACACAATGAAATACTATTCAGCCATAAAAAAAGAATGAAATTCTGCCAGTTGCAACAACATGGATGACCCTGTAGGATACAATGTTAAGTGAAATAAGCCAGACACAGAAAGCAAATACCGCATGATCTCGCTCATATGTGGAATCTTAAAAAAAAAAATGTTAATAGAGAAGTAGAGTAGAATAGTGGTTACCAAACAGTGAGGAAGAAGTGGGGAGGGCAAAATGGAGATAGATTGGTTAACAGTTATGAAATCACAATTATATAGGAAGAATAAGTTGTAGTGTTCTTTGCAAAGCAGGGTGACTATAGTTAAAAGTAAAGTATTGTATATTACAAAGTATCTAGAAGAAAGGATTTTGAAATTTCTTATTAAAAAAAATGATGAATGCATGAGGTAATTAATACACTAACTATCCTTATTGGATCATTAGACAACATACATTTTCATTGAAACATCAAATTGTACCCTATAAATCTATATAATTACAATGTGAAATTTTTTTAAAAATAAATTAATGAATTAAATAACAATTTTAAAATGTTCTCAATCACCAATGCAAAGTTTAGGAGCTTTGTTCTTGACTCAGCCTTAAGACTGAAAACTAATGTGTTAGAAATATTTGTAGATCCTCTCAATTTTGAAAGAATCCTAGCTAAACTACTGAAATATAAAATATATTCTATGTAATATGCTCTTAGGTATATTCTTAGGTGAACTCTGCTTTTAGATGAAGCTTATAAAAATGAAAAACGTATCTGAAATAAAATTTTAAAGTATTTGGAAAATTACAGCTTAATCTCTTAAAGACAAATTTTCTATACAGTAACCTTTTTATGTGCTTTTGAAATGGGGTATACAATTATTTTCCCTGATGTGAGACAAAATATAGAAAGTTGGCATTTTATCTAAGAAGTTAACTTAGGAAGAAAGAGTGAGAGGCAGAGGAATGAGGGAAGAAGGGAAGGCTGATGATGGGATACCTTATCAAGTTGCCTAATGCTGTATTGGAACCTAATAGGCCTTCTAAGGAGTTTTATTACATAATGCAAGACTCCTCAATCTGGGAGGAGGAAAGGGCTTTATTTTTGAGTGGTCACAGGTTGCCCCATGGGCATAAACTCTACCAAGCTGCTAGGTTACACCTACATGAGCATCCCACCTGCTTAAGTAAGAGCAGCCACAAACTGTGGGCCATTCCAGGTAAGTGTCATATCACACCTGCACCAACTAGTCAAAGCCTGGGTCAAAGCCTGTGCGGAACTGATCGCTACAGCAGAGGCTAAAATAAGAAATGGGGCTAAGAGAGTGAAAAGCAGTGCCCATATGTATCCAAAAACAGGTTGAAGATATCTTTAGGAAGGAACAGATAATTTTTTTTATTCATACAATAACAGATGCATATGAACTCCTCGACTAGTCACCCATTCCTGTCAGCCCTTGGGCTTCATAACTAAATCATTCTTCCTTTGTAATCCAGTCCCACGTTTTCAGCTATCTCTATATGTTTATTATCTTAAATATTTCTTTGCTCTATACTCTTCCCCTAGTCTTCAACCAATTTCTTTCTTTATTGTCCCAACCCACAGACTGTTATTTCCACTTCAATGTCCCATAGAAGCTTCAAGGGTTTGAAATACCTAAAAAAACAACTCATCTTTCTCCCTAAAACTCCCTCTCCTTCTCCCACTTCAAAATTTCAACTAATGGCTCCCCCTGTTATTCCCACCAGAATCCTGAATGATCCCTGTTTCTCCTCATTCACTCCATACATGTAAATCTCATTAACGTTACTTTCTAGATATTTCATGAATCCTTTCCATTCATTCTGTACTAGAAAGTGTTCCCAGTTTAGACCCTGGTGGTTGGTGGCCTCTTACCTAGGCGCACGCTCTCTCTCTCTCTCTCTCTCTCTGTGGGTGTGGGTGTGGGTGTGTGTGTCGTGAGAATTTATTTACTTCTGGTTTTTGTTTGTTTTTTAGTATCCAGAATCTACAGGGAACTTAAATCAATTAGAAAAAAAAATAACCCAATTAAAAAATGGGCAAAGGACATGAACAAACACTTCTCAAAAGAACACATACAAATGGCCAACAAATACACGAAAAAAAAATGCTTAGAATCACTAATCATCAGAAAAATGCAAATCAAAACACAATGAGATACCATTTCATACCGGTTGGAATGGCTATTATTAAAAAGTCAAAATACAACAGATGCCAGCAGGGCTGTAGACAAGAGGAAGTGTCTGTATATTTTTAGCTATAGCCCTACTTCAAACGTGTCCCCATTACAGCCAAAAGAGCGGCCTATCTAAAGGACTGTTCTGATCAGCTCACTTACCTGACTGAAACCTTCAGTGACTCCCATGGCCTGCAGGTCAATGCACTAATTCATGACTATAACATCTGAGATATCCTTGATCTGGCTACTGGTCTAGCCCTCTCTGACTCACGCTTTATAAACCATGCATTCTGGAACTTTTTAGTTGTTTCTCACATCAGCATGCTACTTCCCATCCATGTAGATTTGCAGAGACCTCCTCATCTTTTTAATTCCCAGTTCCCACTCTCAACATGGGCCATCTCCTACCCACACTTCAAAACCTAAGCAAAACAACACCTTCCGTGACACCTCCATGCTGAGTCAGATGCCATCCCCTTTGTATTGTAGTTCTTTGCTTGTGTGCCTTTGTCTCACTTTGTTCTCTTTAAAATAAACTCCATGAGGACAATGATCACCTGCTATTTGTGTTAATATCTGCACCTAGTGGCATAGTGTCTGGAATATAGTAGGATCTATTTTCAAGGAAAAAAAGATTATATCTATACCAATAGACATGAATTAGCGCTTTTTTTTTTAAAGATAAGCTCCCTTTGAACTAAGTCAATGTTTACAAGAAGAGTTATACTAAAAAGTTCACTTTTGCTGCTTACGTTTCATTTATTTCAGGCAATTAATTCATTGTTATTGGTAAATCGATACTTTTTATTGATACTGAAAAGAGAGAAATAAACTAATGACTATCTCTGTTAGAGTAGATTTGTTCATATCTATCAGTAAAATGTTAATTATCTGAAAGTCAATAATAAAACATAAACTGTGATCTTAAATGTTTTTTAGGGGCTCAAAAATAATTAGAATTCATGTCAGCATATAAAAAAAGATCAGAGTATTTTTAAGATATGATAAAATTTTATTTTAGTTTCTTAATAGGGATTTTTGTGACCTTATAGAGTTCAACTAATTATAATTTTAAAAATAGGATTTATAGAGTTTTAGAATTAGAAACAATTTATAGATTATTTTATTTTTCTTTTGAGGAATCAGGTCATCAGAAGATCAAGGAACACCTATAATGTCACTAGATCCTAATTTAATTTAAATTTTAGAATCCAGGTATTCTAACTCCTGTCTTGATACTATTTCTACTTTATTATGTTGCTTCCCAGGGCTTTAAAAAATAAAAGCTGGGAAATTACATTTGCTTTGCATATACAGCACCAATTATCAAATTCAGCATAAAAGCATAACATGTATACATCAAAAAGAAAACATAAAAACTTCAAATTAAAAGCATCTCAAAACAATTGAATATAATAGGGAAACCTTATACAAATGCAACACTCACCCATTAATAAAAAGAAACCAATTGGAGAAAAAAGAAATTCAATATAAACATGTTGGAATATAACCTAATTCATTTTAATCCAATGCTTCAAATTGAAAAAAATTAGCACTAGTGTTATTTTCCTTTATCATTACAATCTTGCTTTTCATTACATTATGCTATGTTTTGTATTAAACATAAAATCAATTTTTCACCTTAACACATGCTAGAAATACAGAGTCACCATATTGGAAATCAGTAGAAAGTGTCTTTGTTTCTACTTTTTTTTCTTTGAAAAAGCTTTGGGAAAAAAAATCATTTACAATGTTTAATTTTAATAACTTAAAGAATGTAATTGATTTTTGTTTGTTTTTGACATGGAGTTTCACTCTTGTCACTCAGGCTGGAGTACAATGGCATGATCTCGGCTCACTGTAACCTCCACCTCCCAGGTTCAAATGATTCTCCTGTCTCAGCCTCCCGAGTAGCTGGGATGACAGGCACTCGCCACCACACCCGGCTAATTTTTGTATTTTTAGTAGAGATGGGGTTTCATCATGTTGGCCAGGCTGGTCTCAAACTCCTGACCTCAGGCGATCCGCCATCCTCGGCCTCCCAAAGAGCTGGGACTACAGGCGTGAGCCACCGTGCCCAGCCAATTGAATAGTTTTTAACTCAGAGGATAAATGCTTGAGGGGATGGAAAGCCCATTCCTCATGACGTGATTATTTCACACTGCATGCCTGTATCAAAACATCTCATGTACCCCACAAATATATAAACCTCCTATGTACCCACAAAAATTTTATAAAATAATGAAAATATTTTAAAACTAAAAAAATTGTTTTTTAATTAAGCAACTTTATTTAAATAAAATCATTCTTCCTCATCCTCAGTCCTGGGATCTACCAGAAAGAATTAGCAACATCTTAAAGATGACAAAGTGTTAAAGATAAGCTGCTATTAAGTAAAAGTGTGAAGTGTGCAGGGGACAAGCTGGATGCCTGAACCATTTTGTTCTATCTTTAGGACAGTGAAAGAGCAAGAAGCAGGGTTGGGTGGGGGACATATATTCTGTTGAGCATTGTCACCACTATATTCACTGAAATTCATCTGCATGCTTGTATGTATACTTTTGATTCGCCTGATACACTGAAAATTATATGAAATTGTTCTCTATTCTTTAGATAATTATAATCTAAGTGCTAATATGAAGCTTAGAATTTATATGAAATATGTATGCCCACAACAAGACATTTCAGCTATTTCCTAGATAATAATCTCACTTCACCCTGCACAAAACAGGCACATGATCATGTCACTCTGACCTGGTTTGAGTCCAAGGAGGCTTTTGTTTTTAAAATAATTTAGGTTAGTAGTTAAAATATGAACTTTGGGCCAGGAGTGGGAGCTCATGCCTATAATCCCAGCACTTCGGGAGGCTGAGGCGGGCGGATGACTTGAAGTCAGGAGTAGGAGACTGGACTGGCCAACATGCTGAAACCCCATCTCTACTAAAAAAAAAAAAAATAGAAAACTTAGCTGGGTGTGGTGGCGGGCACCTATAATCCCAGCTACTTGGGAGACTGAGGCAGGAGAATTGCTTGAGCCTGGGAAGTGGAGGTTGCAGTGAGCAGAGATCTTACCACTACACTCCAAAACAAACAACAAACAAAAAAATTCTAGAGTCACACTGAAAATCTTAACAACCTGCTTCTACTACCCATTTTTTAATTTTTATTTTGACCTGATTTTAGATTGATAGCAAAATGCACAAATAACACAAAGTGCCCCCATGTCCCTCACCCTACTTCCCCTAATGCTAACATTTTCAGAGCCATCCTTATTTGCTCTATAAAAGAGCAGAGTTCTCCTTTTAGAGATTTGGAAAGATTATTAAAAGATAAGTTACAAAATACAGTACCTGACACGTATAAAATATTAAATAAATACTAGCCATGCTTAATTATTTTGTTTTAAGTCTATATGAGTCAAGTTTTAGTAGAAATATGGGCTAGAAAAAAAAAACAGAAAGCGGGACTCTGTGATCCGACTTGGGCTTATAGAACAGACTGCACTAGTTTGTTCTCATGCTGCTAATAAAGTCATACCCAAGACCGGGTAATTTAGAAAGGAAAGAGGTTTAAGGAACTCACAATTCCACATGGCTGGGGAGGCCTCACAGTCACGGCAGAAGGCAAAAAAGAAGCAAAGGCACATCTTAAATGGTAGCAGAGAAGAAAGCTTGTGTAGAGAAGCTCCCATTTTAAAAGCATCAGATCTCGTGAGACTTATTCGCTACCAGGAGAACAGTAGGGGGAACCCGCCCCTATGATTCAATGATCTCCACCTGACTCCATCCTTGACATGCGGGGATAATTACAATCAAGGTGAGATTCGGGTGGAGACACAGCCGAATCATATCAATGACTAATGAGAGTTACGTCCAGAACCTAATGAAAACCTGTCTGAGGCCACATTCCCTGTAAAGCAGATTTGAGATAGAGATTTGTGTAGAGAATATTTAACTGGGTAAAATCCTAGGAACCAACAACTGTGGCGAAAAAGCTGAATTGGACAAAGGGAGTTGAGATGTGAGGCAGTCACAACAAATACCTCAGCTAATCTCAAGGGGGAGCTGAGAAGCTGGGGCGACCCTTCAGAGTTGCCCTAAATTGAGGCAGGAGTATGGAGTTTTAATACCTTTCACTGGCCATTCTTCAGATACGAGTTGTCCCCAAGGATGGACATCAGCTTGACAAGTTATTAATTAGATCTCCTGAGAATAAATTCTAGAGAGAATCAGCTGAGAGGCATGATTTGCCAACACTCCCAATAGCTGGGCAAACTTCAGTTTTGAGGGAGGATTTGGGTCACACACAAAAGTCTCCACAACCAATTATTCATGGGAAATTCTATGTAGGCAGAGCTATTTCATGGCCAGTTAATCAAAACTACATAATCTATTTGGTTAAGCAAAAGAAATTAAAAAGATAAAATAAAATCTATGTATTAACACTCAAAAGTTTTTTAATGCATTTGCCTTGCATTTCGTATGTTTTGCCTTGCCTTTTATATGTTTTGCCTTGCATTTGTTTATTTGCTTTCAAGAACCTTTAGAGAACAATAATTACTAATATAATATGGAGTAGCACAGCATAGACGAGGGAAGCTAACTCTCTCCCTTTTCCCAGAACCTGGAACAGCTAAAGATCCTAAGCATTGTCAGCTTTGGTATCTGACATAGTTTGGATGTTTGTCCCCTTCAAATCTCACGTTAAAATGTGATCCCCAATGTTGGAGATAGATGCCTCCTGAATGGCTTGGTGCTGTCCTCTTGGTAATGAATGAGTTCTTACCCTGTGAGTTCATGCGATATCTGGTTGTTTAAAAGAGACTGACACCTCCTCCCTGTCTCTCTTGCTTCCTCTCTCACCATGTGATATGCTGGTTTCCCTTCACCTTCCACCATGATTGGAAGGTTCCTGAGGCCCTCCCTGGAAGCAGGTGCCAGTACTATGCTTCATGTACAGCCTTCACAACAAGGAGCCAAATAAACCGCATTTCTTTATAAATTACCCAGCCTCAGGTATTTCTTTATAACAATGCAAATGGGCTAACAGAGTATCATTCATGGACAGTGAGTGTATTAGTCAATTTTCATGCTGCTGATAAAGACATACCCAAGACTGGGTCATTTATAAACAAAAAGAGGTTTAATGAATTCACAGTTCCACATGGCTGAGGAGGCCTCACAGTTATGGCAGAAGGCGAAAGGCGCGTCTTACATGGCAGCAGGCAAACAGCAAATGAGAACCAAGTGAAAGGCGAAAGGGGTTTCCCCTTATAAAACCATCAGATCTCATGAGACTTATTCACTACCACTAGAACAGTGTGGGGAAAACTGCCCCCATGATCCACTTACCTCTCACTGGGTCCCTCCCACAACATGTGAATTATGGGAGCTACAGTGCAAGATGAGATTTCAGTGGGGACACAGCCAAACCATATCAGACAGTAATAACTTTCAATTAAATATAGCTAGACTTTCTGTCAGTGGGTCACAGCAGTCTAGAGAACACATTGAAAAACTCTGGGAACAGCAGATATAGAGGTCAGATCTAGAGATTTTGAACAAAGTTTAGTGCTACAATGCATTGGTGACCACAGACAAAAGGTGTCTGTTGTTGTTATAGTTTGTTTTCTGTCTTGTTTTTCATCATGGGAGGACAAGAAGAAAAAATGGGGGCAATGGTGAAGGAGAAATGAAAAAGACCTGCTTTTCTATGGGTGGAAGCGACTAAACGAGAGAATAAATTTGGATCACACAACAAATGCAAATCAAGTTAGAAGCATGAAAGGCATGATTAAGGCCATGGTTCTAATAGAGATCAGCCAGCAGAACCAGGATCATGCCACACCGAGAGAGGCTGCAGAGCCATTGCCTTCTCTCCTGTCAAAGCTAAATTAATGAAATGGAACTCACAGAAGCACTATGTAATCAAATATTGGTGGGACACAAGCAAATTCTTAAAAAGTTTCATTGATCAGTGATAATATCTTTTGGTGTAAATATCTCCTCAAAACATTTCAGGAAAAAAAAATAAAGCTATAATTTTACTTTAGAAATATTTAACTTTGTTATACTAGTTTACTTATTTTTTACCTAATACTTCTGATATATTGTTATGTAGGTTAAAGATGCTCGATTCATGCCACTGTGGAAACCACACATAATTTAGGCAATAATGCAAATTCTTTTCAAATTCTTTTATCAGTGTATTCACTTTATTTTTATTTCAAACACAATACAAAATTACAGGATGCTATCAAAGTGATGCTACAAAACCCCACTAAAATTTTTTCAATTCTTCAAATCACACACTTACACACACACACACACACACACACACACCACATGCATTCCCCGTACAGACCTTTTTTTGGGGGGCCTGAGTAAATAATTGCATTTTATTTTCAATTTTTCATTTTGAAATAATTAAAGACTTACCAAAAATGTTGCAAAACTACGTGCCTTTTTGAAGTAAAGTCTTGAAAAAGTTGTTTGGTATATCCTTTATAGTAATAAAAGAAAACACGTGTATATTCTGTTGATTAAAGGCATGCTGAGATCGTCAGACATGTGACTTCATCAGAGACTCCAATATAGAGCGCAGCTGTAACGACATCCTAAGAGTGTTCTAACTGAAATGTGTTGGAAGAAGGTTCTAATTTTTTTCAACCCTTCTCAAGTTGGCACTCAGCAGATTTCCACTCTATAAAAGTAACTCCTGCTCTGCAACTAATGTTCACAGATAAGCTCCAAACATATTTACAGCTCCATTTAAGTATAATGTACACACAGTAAAATTCACCCTTTTCAATGTGCAATTTAATGGGTTATGGCAGATGAATATCATCATTTGACCACAATCATGATCAAGATACAGAAAATCTGCATCATCACAAAACGTTTTCTTTTGCTGTTTTGCATTTGATCTTTTCTCCATTCCTGAACACAGGCAACCACTAATCTGCTTCTGTTTCTACAGTTTGCATTTTCTAGAGTATCCTATTAGTGGAATGATACATTGGTGTCTTTCATGTCTAGCTTCTTTCACTGAGCATAATGCTTTTGATATTCATTTATATTGCTGTTGTATCAGTTTGCTCCTTTTTATTGTTGAGTGGTACTCCATCTACAACTGGTTTATCCATTTACAAGTTGATGGACACATCTGCTATGAACTTCAAGGATGAGGCTTGGTACGGATATGTTTTTATTTATTTTGAGTCGCAGTGGGATTATTTGGCTATATGATCAGTACTAAGTTTAACATTAAAAGAAACTGCCAAACTGCTTTCCAAAATGTCTGTACCATTTTGAAGTCCCACTAGCCAGGTGTGAATAGCAATTCTTCACATCATGTGGTATGGTCAGTTCTGCTCGTGTCAGCCACTCCAGTGGGTGTACAGTGGTACCTCAATGTGGTTTTAACTTGCATTTCCCTGATGACGGGTAACGTTAAGTATCTTTTCATTTGTGTATTGGACATCATCTCTTTTTAAATTAAAATATCTGTACAAATATTTGGCCCATTTAGGTCAAAATATTACGTTAAATGAGTTATTTGTGTTTTGTTATTTAGTTTTTTAGTTATGTGTACATTCTAGATGAAAGTTCTTTATCAGACATATTTAAAATTATTCTGTCCCAATCTGTGGTTTGCCTTTTCATTTTTTGATGCTATGTTTTAAGTTGCAAAAGTCTTAATTTCATGAAGTCCAACTTACTATTTTTTTCCATTTTCATCCATCCTTTTCTTATCTAAAAAATTTTTAGCTATAGTAAGATTATTAAAAATTTTTCCTATTCAGTAAGCTTTATACATTTTATATTTACATTATGTATAAAATACATGTTGAGTTAATTTGAGGATATGGTGTGAGGTAATTCTGAAGTTCATATTCTCCATTTAATATCCAATTTTAATAGTACCATCTTTATAAAGACATTGATTTCCTTATTGAAATATTTTGGCAACTTTGGCCATGTAAGGCAGGATATATTTCTAAATTATTTATTCTGTTTCACTGATATATATGTCTTCTTCATGCCAGTAAGTTTACTGTACTGTTTAGTGTAGCTTTACAATATGTCTTGAAATTTGGAAAGTTTTCCAACTTTATTCTTCTTTCTAAAACATGCTCTGGCTATTCTAGGACTTCTGCATTTAAAAAAAAAAATTAGAATCAGCTTTGTAATTTCTCCAAAAAGGCCTATAGGTTTGACTGGGATTGTGCCAAATCTGGAGATCAGTTTCAGAAGAATTATCATCTAATAAGTATGACATGTATATTTACCAATGAACTTGATACATATTTCTACCTATTCAATCTCTCGTATTAGTGATTTAGAAATTTTGGATCAGCATACCTTTTATTAAATTTATTCTGAATTATTTTATTATTTTTGAGGCTATTATAAGTTAAATTGCTTACATAATTTTATTTTCTAATTGGTGTTGATTGTGTATAGAAACACAATTGATTTTATTTATTGATCTTTCATCCTACAACTTTGTTAAATTCACTTCATACCTCTAGCACACTTCTGCAGATGCCTAAGGATTTTCTATGTATATGTTTACATCACGTGAGAATAGTATTTTTCTTTCTTCCCAACTTGGGTGTCACTTATTTCTTATTTTCTTTTCTTTTCTCTTTATTTCTTTCTTCTTTCTGCCCATTCCTCCTTCCTTCCCTTCTTTCTTTCTCCCTGTTTTAGAATCAGTTTTGTAATTTATCCAAAAGGACCTATAAGGTTTCATGGGAATTCCACTGAATCTAGAGATCAATTTCAGGAGAATTATCATCTCATAAGTATTAAATATTTATCAATGAACTTGGTATATATTTCCACTTATTTAATATTGAATGCAATACTTTAAAGAACTAGGGAGAGAGGACATCATTGCATTTTTCATAATCTTATGTAGAAAGTATTAAGGCTTTCACCATTTTAAGTAAGATGTTTGCTATAGATTTTTTGTAAACACATAATCAGTTTGAAAATGTACTTTTCTATCCTCAGTTTGCTGGGAGTTTTTAATTTAAAAAATGTGTTACATTTTGTAAATTCCTTTTTTGCATCTATTGAGAGTGTCACGTGATTTTTCTTTTTTCTGTCAGCATGGTAGATTTTCAGTTGTTGAAACCAACTTGAGATAAACCCCACTTGGTTAAAACACATTATCATTTTTAAATATTCCTAGACTCAATTTGCTAATATTGTATTAAGAATGTTGCATCTAAGTTCATAATGGTTATCAGTCTGTCATTTTTGAGTTGTGATATCTGTATTTGTTTCTGATATCGAGAGAATCCACGTAAAACATCTACTTCTGTCATCAGTAATAATCTGACCAGGGATAACACCAACAGTTAGAGAGGAACCTGTCATTACCTGTGGCAGCAGAGATATCAGAGATTCCAAAAAGAAAAGCAAGGTTAAAATTTCAAATATAATCACATGAAATATCAGAAAGCCAGGGGATAGAAATATAGGAGAGCAAAATCTTAGAGGTCAAAACAAGTAGTTAAGTACTGCACATGATAATAAAAAGTAAAATCTTTTCCTAAGGCAGAGCCTGGCTGCTGCCTAGCTTCTTTGACAATTCTTGGTAGGCTTTCATGGCTTTATAAGGGCTTATACTTTAGGTAAAGTTATAGTCAGGGAAACGGTGGGTGTAGGTTGGCTCTGTAGAAATGAAGCATTACAGGAGCACTGCAGTGAGAAAGAAACTGATACTGATGATACTTCGGTCACACTAATAATACATGCTAATGATAATCATAGCAATCATGGTAATGACAGAAAATATATATATATAATATTAACATGCTTCTATTTGCACATATACATATGTGAATAGAAACATTGATTTAAAGACATGAAAGTATAGAAATAGCCTACACCTGATAAAGATATGCTCATACACAATAACAAACCTCAGTATAAACAGAGATTTTGATGTATCACAGAATTCTGCAATAGATCACAATTTTGACACTATGGGAAGTGTCATTTTCAGAACTTTTCTTTATCTCCATTATCTCCATTCTCTATTTCCAACATTCCTGGAGACTGAACTCAAGGATCAGTAAATATTCTCAACCTTAACCATAGCAGACTTCATTCATCCCATATATGCTTGTTATTTTTCCCCATTGACAGAAGGCATTGTACCATGAAATATACAACATATCTCTGACACACCTGACGAAAACAAACAATGGGGAAAGATTGACTATTTAATAAATGGTGATGGGAAAACTGGCTAGCCAAATGAAGAAAGCTGAAAGTGGACCCCTTCCTTACACCTTATAAAATAATTAACTCAAGATGGATTAAAGACTTAAACATAAGATCTAAAACCATAAAAACTCTAGAAGACAACCTAGCCAATACCATTCAGAACATAGGCATAGGCAAAGACTTCACGACTAAAACACCAAAAGCAGTGGCAACAAAAGCCAAAATTGAGAAATGGGATCTAATTAAACTAAAGATAGCTTCTGCACAGCAAAAGACACTATCATCGGAGTGAACACACAACCTACAGAGTGGGAGAAAATTTTTGCAATCTATCCATCTAACAAAGGGCTAATATCCAGAATCTACAAGGAACTTAAACAAATTTACAAGAAAAAAACAACCCCATCAAAAAGTGGGAAAAGGATATGAACAGACACTTCTCAAAAGAAGACATTTATGCGGCCAATAAACACATGAGAAAAAGCTCATCATAGGCTGGGCGTGGTGGCTCACGCCTGTAATCCCATCACTTTGGGAGGCCAAGGCGAGTGGATCACAAGGTCAGGAGTTTGAGACTTGCCTGGCCACTATGGTGAAACTCTGTCTCTACCAAAAACACAAAAAAAAAACTTTAGCCAGGCGTGGTGGTATATATCTGTAATCCCAGCTACTCAAGAGGCTAAGGCAGGAGAATTGCTTGAACCCATTAGGTGGAGGTTGCAGTGAGCCGAAATTGTGCCACTGCACTCCACCCTGGGTGACAGAGTGAGGCTGTCTCGAAGAAAAAAAAAAAAAAAAGCTCATCACCCCTGGTCCAATGAGATACCATCTCGCGCCAGTTAGAATGGCAATCATTAAAAAGTCAGGAAACAACAGGTGCTAGAGAGGATGTGGAGAAATAGGAATGCTTTTACACTGTTGGTGGGAGTGTAAATTAGTTCAACCATTGTGGAAGACAGTGTAGCAATTCCTCAAGGATCCAGAACTAGAAATATCATTTGACCTAACAGTCTCATTACTAGGTACACATCCAAAGGATTATAAATCATTCTACTATAAAGACACATTCACACATATGTTTATTGCAGCACTATTCACAAGAGCAAAGACTAGGAACCAACCCAAATGCCCATCAATGATAGACTGGATAAAGAATATGTGGCACATATACACCATGGAATACCATGCAGCTATAAAAAAGGATGGATTAATGTCTTTTGCAGAGACATGGATGAAGCTGGAAACCATCATTCTCAGCAAACTATCACAAGAACAGAAAACCAAACACCACATGTTCTCACTCATAAGTGGGAGTTGAACAATGAGAACACATAGACACAGGGAGGGGAACATCACACACTGGGGCCTGTCAGTGGGTAGGAAGGAAAGAGGAGGGATAGCATTAGGAGAAATACTTAATGTAGATGACGAGTTGATGGGTGCAGCAAACCACGACAGCACATGTATACCTATTTCACAAAACTGCAAGTTCTGCAAATGTATCCCAGAACTTAAAGTGTATGTATGTGTGTATATATATATACACACAAATGTAAATGTAAATGTAAATAAATTGAAAATGGTAAAAATAGAAATATGTTTCCTACACAAATAGTGACATAATAAAGCAAGATAGAATGTATGTTTGAGTTAAAAAAAATTGCTTAGAAGACAACTTGAATTCCATTCCAAGGAACTAGTTTTCAAAAGTTTACAACCAGATTTCAGTTTGGCAAAAGGCAACAATGCTGTTTTGAAAATAATTTCTGAAAAGAGCTTCCCCAGCAGTTCCAAATGGCAGTCCTGATACAAGGAAGTAGGGGCAATTTTGTTACCACCAGGAACACTGAATTTATTTTCAGACCTTGAAATTCTGGGAGGCCCTCGAATAATAATCAACTACAATATTTTACTTTACATAGAAATATTGTTTTAATGTTAATATAAAAGCTTGTATATGAACTAAAATTGTCAATCTGCCACTTTTAAGAAAGAAGAATCCATTATGTCCCTAATCTATAGTGAGTTGATATGTTCCATAAGCAGTTCTGGAAGGAGGCTACACTTAGAGCATAAATTGGTATAGATCGCTTTGCTCTCACAGATAGCGACACAATATTTTCTGCTGAATGGGAAAAAGTTTGAAGGCATAAATCAAGATAAAGCAATCATCTGACAAAGAATTACAAAGAGGCCCCATACCTTTTTCTTAGTGAACTCCATGTGACACATTGATTTTCCACTGAAGATAAAAGCCAAAATCATGTGTCATCAATAGAAAGCAAGCAAAACTATTTGGTTCAATATGTTATGGTACTTAACAAAAAAAAACTTGCAGAGAAAAGACAAATCTAAAATGTTGCACATGATTCAAACAAGTCTGGATCAGAAGAGACATTTCAGAGGTCACTGCTAGAGAGTCAAGGATACATTAGAGAGAAATAAACTCCTGCTTTTTTGTTTATCTACTTACATACACAGATACTGTCTGATGAAGATGATTGATATCAGGTATGGTATTTGATGGTATAGTCATTTACAAAATAATTCATCCCTTATGATCTAATGCAATTTTCTTCATATTACACGTGTATATTTAAATACTTCCTTGTGAAGTGGAGGCTAGCCAGGCTGCTGTTAGCATATCCAGTACATTTCTGCAAATTCCAAAATGGCAAATCCCACAGTTGAAATTTCAACCTCTCTAGCGTCCCTCGGCTGGAGTGCATAATCACGGCAAAAGTCTGCAACATCAGAGGTGGCCGCCACAGACACAAAGTCTATGTTTCTCATTCCATTCTACCAAATCTATTCAGCAGTCTGGGTGAGGGGGCTTGGCAGTATCTATGAGCAGAAAGCATTCAAATGGCTGGTATATGTGCTTCCGGGGAAACTAAGGGGAAAAAAGAGAGAGGGAGGGAGGGAGGGAACAAGAAAGAAGAAGGAAACTCAAGGAGAGAGGAAGGGAAGGAGGCTGGCAAGAAGGGATGGAGGGAGCAAGGGAGGGAGGAATAAAGGAAGGAAGTTACACCAAGTTTCAAAACTGGCCACGGACTGAGAAGGATTAAGAGACAAACGGAATTGAAAGCATTTATGTTCATACTCGGTATTTTTCTTACCCATTCTTGCAAATTAGTAATTTAAAAATTTTCATTTCCACAAATCCACGTGTTTTCTTGTTCCTCTCTCTCCGCTCTTTTTCCTTCTTTCCTTCCTGCCTTTCTTCTTTCTTTTCAACATAGGTTATATAAATGTGTGAGAGCTATCACTAGTCTACATTAATCATCAGGATTTTCCTGTATATTTCCAATTAAGATGACCCATAATAATATTCTACTGTAATTTTGGAGGGTCCAAAATACTAGATGGCATTTAGTGTTTTGGAAATCATGACAAGTCTAACAGGACTTTAAAAAACCTATCAAGACATCTGATGTGTTTTCTTGCCCATACACTCTTTAATGAGGTCTGCTTGACCCTTTCTTCTTCCCTTCTCTAGTCATGGGTTCTTCACACTGAAAACTAAGCTTTGCATCAGTGTTTGACGAACAGGTGACATAATAAACTGCAGTTACATTTTAAATTCAGCTCAAGATGGTAGATGAGAAATCTAAGATTGTGAAGTGAGATTTAGCATGCTGTTCAGTATGCAACAAATCTGAGTGTTGCTCACACAGGATTCATACCAACAGGCTCCTTCCAAAACCTTTCAATGCAAATTCTAGCAAATGCACACTTGGAAGAAAAATGTTCCATGAAGTTGTATATGTAAATTTATACTTTCAGCATTTATGTATATAATTTCAGGGGAAGTGGGATCAACTTAACATTATTAAACATAGTCCAATGATATTTACAACATAACTTCAGAAACATTTTATTACTAGAAGTATTTTAAAAAGGATGTACCATTTAGGATTTAAGACACACCCCACAAATGAAAAAACAAATGAGATTATAAACAACATTTTTAAAAAAATTATGCCATCTTTTCACTACAAAATCCTCCTGGGGGAAAAATATCTTTTCCTTCATTATTAAAGGATGTTATCAGAGCACAGTGGAATTCTTTCAGATTTAGTCAGAAGGTTCTCTGGAGTTGACAGATCTATTGGAGAATATTTTCTTTGAAAGTCCATGTCCTTTCCCCAGGCCTACATCATATATAAATAAACATTTCAGAAAAGGGGCCATGTTAAGAAAAAGTGGGTTGAAGATTGTAAGACCTGGTTCCTGGGTGCCAAATAATTCACAAGTTGGAATAAGCTGGGTTTCTGTAACACTTCTCTATGACTGCCATTGATACTGAACTATGCCAAGGAACTAAGTCCTACCAAGGAAAAGCAGGAGGAAAACAGGTGTAAGAAAACATTTCCTGTCAGTGTGTCCAGAGATAGCATGAGTCAACAGCGGCTCCTCATGAAGCCATCGATTCGTAACACTGGAGTATCTAGAATGCATCTGGGTCGAATTATTAAAAAGAAAGTTCTTCTCAAGCTAGTTGTAATGGTAGCTAATTTAAAAAATTAATGTTCTGCGATTCTGATAAAAACCTATGTGGTGAACCAACAATAAAGGCGGCTGGAGATATTGGTATGAAATAGTTATTTTTCCTTATATACCTGGACGTTCATGTAAGAAATTATACTTTTGGAAGGTCTGTCATATTCTCAGTGTATAAGAGTTGAATCATTTTTAGAAGTTATTGTCAGAATTTTGCTTTAATAGTGCAATAAAGTGTGCATTCTCTCTCTCTCATTTTCATTCAACAGCCTCTACAAATTGAGCCTGGCTCAAAGGTCTTTCCCTCTTGGAATATGACTCCTCCCCTGTCCCTCTACATAGGCTGTTCTATAACAAATTATTTTGCTGTCTTGATTTTTCAGAGACCTCATGCTAGTAGTAGAGAGCCAGGAGAAAGTGAGATGTCCTATATAAAAGGCCTGCTAGAAAAAGAAATCAGCACTGAGTTCTAAGGATACTGAACAACTTTTTAAAAAACAAGCAAGCCATATTAAACACATTAGTTACAACCAAATTAGATAAAACCATGAAAATTATCCAAGAAGAAAAAGTACATCACCTGTCTAGGTTTAAAATTGCTTAAGGCTGCCATCCAAGGACCATCTATGATAACAAATACAGTAGTCTGTATTGACACAAAGTTTTAGTGATAGACGTAATTACATTCTTCTGCTGGTGGTGTTCTAGAATAAATGGAATATCTGCTGATCAAATCTGAATGCATCCCATAATATTAGCATGTAGGATCCCAGATCTGCAGGCACTATCTCTTTCTCAGATCTACACTTTGAATATTATGTTAGTTAAAATGAGAAGTATGTTAGAAAATGTCTTTTACAAAAGAAATATTGGCTGAGTATGGTGGCTCATGCCTGTAATCCCAACACTCTGGGAGGCCGAGGTGAGAAGATCTCTTGAGCTCAAGAATTTGAGACCAGCTTGGGCAACATATCTATAAAAAATTTTAAAACTTAGCCGGTGTGGTGGTGCACACCTATAGGCACAGCTACTTCAGAGGCTGAATCAAGAGGATCACTTGAGCTTGGGAGTTTGAGGTTGCAGTGAACTATGAACATGGCACTGAACTCCAGTCTGGGCAACAGAGTGAGAACTTGTCTTCAAAAAAATAAAAAAGAAGAAAAAAATAGGAAATATTGTGTTCACATCTGCTATGGTACTCTTTCTTATATAAACTATTTCTTTGCAGTATTCTAGAGGATTTAAGACAAATTTACCACTGAATAATTTCATATGGTATATTATTGCATTAGTATAGTATGTTATTATATAATTAGTATAAGTGACCAGTGCTGCAACAACCACATTCCAAAAAGTATTGTGATCCTCCAAAATTACAATGTCTAAATGACATTATTCTCCTTCATGAGACCATTATACCTTAATTTTCCAGCACCATGAAAATCTACAAATGCCCTCTAAAATATATTTAGAAAACGTGGGGAAAAAATAGATACAGTTTCAGAAGATACATATATTTTGAAAATTAGCCTTTTTGGAATAAATTATTCTTTATGACATATAAATAAACACATTTTTCAGACTGGCGGGGTAACATTTGCATCAGTCAAAATAATTAGATTACTAAAACCTGTAATCTTATTAGAAAAATGGTTTATTCAGAGAATCATTGGAATTATTAGCCTTCAAGCTGCTATAGATTGAATCTGATCAAAATAATTAAGATAATATTATTTCATTTTTCAGTATAATATCTCCTTAGTATTTTTGTTTCTTATTTAATATGTGATTATATTTACTTCTGTGAATAATATGGATGAAGATCGTTACAGTGTCAAGATCACTGGGTTCAGAGCACAGAAACCTCAAGTCTATTCTTTTTTCTTAAATACCTGTAAGACTTTAAAGAAGACAGAGTTTCTGGACTCTAATTTCTCTATCTGTAGAATAAATGGGTTAGACCAAATAACTCCTTTCTGCTTATAAATTTTCTAATTATATGACTGAGCTTACACCTGGAAAACAGTCTATCTCCTGTATAAATTAATGATAGAAATGAAAACCACCACGTTTCATGAAATTAACCACATAAATATCAACATCAACTGCTCAGAAGGACTTAAGTGCAAGTATCACAGGAATTCTGAAGCACAGAGAACTAAATATAAGAAATGTAACATTCTTCGTATTTTCAAAGAAGATTTTAATAATATATGTAAACACAGTAGCCTGTTCATAAGAAAAAAGAAAAGGGACGTCTTAGCATATTCAGGGTTCAACCAAAACTACTACTGGAATGTAAATCAAAGTAATATTCACCTAACTGTCATAATTGGCATGAATAATTTTAAGTAAAACACTTTTATTTGATATTAAATGTGAGCAATAAGCCAAAACAGAGAAAATTAATCAATTGATCATTTATTGAAACTGAAATAAAAATATATAATTATTGAAGTCTCTTATATACATAAACCAATCATTGCTTAAATGAGCTGAAATACTAGCTCCATAGTTTTATGTCACTAAGGAACTCTTTTGAACACAATAAAGAAACCAGAATTGAGTACAAAGAATGATGAACTGGGAAGTTCATGGCTTTCTATCTACTAATTAGGAGTACAATCATTCAGTCAAACAGCCACTCAACAAACATTTAGCATACAGCTTCTGGATACCAGGTACTGGTGTAGGTGCTAGAGCAACAAGGAAATAGTCCCTGCATTCAGTGAGCTCACAGGCAAGTAAACAAGTAAGTATAAAGACTGCATGACTGATTGGGAGCGGTGGTTCATGCCTGTAATCCCAGCACTTTGGGAGGCCATCGTGGGCAGATCACGAGGTCAAGAGATCGAGACCATCCTGGCCAACATAGTGAAACCCCGTCTCTACTAAAAATACAAAAATTAGCTGGGCACGGTGGTGCACGCCTGTAGTTTCTTGGGAGGCTGAGGCAAGAGAATCAGTTGAACCTGGAAGGTAAAGGTTGCAGTGAGCTGAGATCACACCACTGCACTCCAGCCTGGTGACAGAGTGAGACTCTGTCTCAAAAAAAAAAAAAAAAAAGACTCCATGATAAATGTGTATCTACAAAGGGCACAAAGGAATGAGTAGCTAATCCCCAAAGCCATATGGAGCAGTCAGTATAAGCTTCAGGAAAAGAAACTGAAGTAAAAAGCTAACCTGAATCTGAAAAAAATGAGTAGGTATTTTCCAAGCACGTTTCAGGGGAAAAGTTGCAGGATGCAGAAGTCCTCCCAAGTACAAAAAGAGAATGAACTCTGGACAACTGGCAATTTATGGCACACAGGAATCAGTAAATGTAGGGATGAGAGGCACACAGAAACATGGGCAAAAACAGGAATTTTGACTTTATTCCATAAATCATGGAAAGCCACCAATGGGTTTTAAGTAATAAAATACTAAGACCAGGTTTGCATTTTAGAAAGATCAATTTGATTTCAGTGAGGAGGTCCAAAAATGAGAGCAGCAAGGCCAGATAGAAGTCCTGCTGCAACTAGCTATGGTTAGAGATGCAGACCAAAACTAAGGTGAAATCATTTAGAAGAAAGAACGTGGATATAAGAGCCATTGGTTTGGCCTCTCCACATCATTTTTTTAATTTTATTTTCATTTATTTATTTATTTATTTTTTGAGACAGAGTCTCGCTCTGTCACCCAGGCTGGAGTGCAGTGGCGTGATCTTGGCTCACTGCAAGTTCTGCCTCCCGGGTTCACACTATTCTCCTGCCTCAGCCTCCCGAGTAGCTGGGACTACAGGCACGCGCCACCACGCCCAGCTAATTTTTTCTATTTTTTAGTAGAGATGGGGTTTCACCGTGTTAGCCAGGATGGTCTCGATCTCCTGACCTCGTGATCCACCCACCTCGGCCTCCCAATGTGCTGGGATTACAGGCTTGAGCCACCATGCCCAGCTGGCCTCTCCACATCTTTACTGTTATACTGATAACATGGGGATGAAAATAAATATTATTTGTATTTAAACTATTATTGTTATGTGAAAATTAAACAAATAACATACTATGATAACATCGGAGGTTCAAGAAATATTAAGTCTTGAAAATAGGAAAGATGAAAGGAAGGAAACAGGGAGTGGGGAGGAAAGTAGGAGAAAGGAGAGAATATAGGAATGAGAGAGGAGGAAAATAATAAGAAAGAAGTAGAAAGCTAGGTACGGTGGCTCATGACTGTAATCCCAGCGCTTTGGGAGGCCAAGTCAGGCAGATCACAAGGTCAGGAGTTCAAGACCAGCCTGGCCAATATGGTGAAACCTTGTCTCCACTAAAAATACAAAAATTAGCTGGGTGTGGTGGCAGGCACCTATAGTCCCAGCTACTCGGGAGGCTGAGGCAGGAGAATCACTTGACCCTGGGAGGCAGAGGTTGCAGTGAGCTGAGATCACACCACTGCACTCCAGCCTGGGTGACAGAGAAAGATGCTGTCTCAAAAAAAAAAAAAAGAAAAAAAAAAAAGAAAGAAGTAGAAAAAGATATAGTATTTCTTAATCAGCAGAAACTACTCTTATTTTTCAATACTCTACCTTTCTAATGTATCACTGACAAGGAAAGGTCTTGAATAATTGACTGAAGTCAGAATAGGTAAGGCACTCTACCTGTGGATACATGAGAGGCCTTAAAAAGTTCATGGAAAATGTATATTATGAAAAAAACTATGCAAAGGTTTCAATTTTGGCAGCAAAATAAACTCATACTAATTGATTATAGCATGTTTGAACAGGATCTAGTTTGAGACAGTAAGAAGGAGTAGACATTAGTTTGAAAAGAGCCCCTAGCAGAGCAATGTAAATTCTGCTAAAATTGAAGCAAGAACAAACATTAGATTATGATGAAGCTTGAGTGAAAGAATGGTGAAATCACTGATGCTTTACAAGAAGCTTGAGGGGACAATGCACCAAAGAAATCAGTAGTTCACAAGCGGACAGCTTTTTTAAAGAAGAAACGAGATGATGTGGAAGATGAAGTCCACAGGGACAGATCATCCATATCAATTTGCAAGGAAAAAAATTAATCTTGTTTGTGCCCTAATTGAAGAGGACTGATAATCAACAGCACAAACAATAGCCAACATCATAGACATCTTAATTGGTTCAGCTTACACAGTTCTGACTAAAAAATTAAAGTTGAACCAACTTTCCACTGCATGGGTGCCAAAAGTGTTGTGCTCAGATCAGCTGCAGACAAGAGGAGAGCTCTCAATGGAAATTTTAAAGAACTAGGGTCAAGATCCTGAAGGATTTCTTTGAAGAATTGTAACAGAAGATAAAACATGGCTTTCCCAGTATGATCCTGAGGGCAAAACACAATCAAAGCAATGGCTACCAAAGGTGGAAGTGGTCCAGTCAAAGCTAAAGGGGATCACTCAAGAGCAAAGGTCACGGCAACAGTTTTTTGGGGACATTCCAGGCATTTTGCTTGTTGACTTTGTGGAAGGTCAAAGAACAATAATATCTGCATATCATGAGAGTGTTTTGAATAAGTTAGCCAAAGTTTTAGGGCAAAATACCTGGGAAAGCTTTAGCAGACAGTCCTCTAACACCACAATGTTTCTGCTCATTCCTGTCATCAAGCAAAGGCAATTTTGTGAGAGTCTCAATGGGAAATTGTCAGGCATCCACCTTACAGCTCTGATTTGGCTCCTTCTGACTTCTTTTTGTTTCCCAATCTCAACAAATGTGGAAAGGGCACCCATTTTTCTTAAGTTAATAATGTATAAGAGACTGCATTGACATTGTTAAGTTCCCAGGACCATCAGTTCTTTAGGGATGAAAACCGAAGATCACATTTTCAATGTTTATCTTTTAACTTCATTTTTCCACAAACTTTTTGAAGTTTCTCCATACAAATGTCTCCATACAAATGAGCACTTGCAAAATAAGCAGAGAGTCTCATTCAATGGATAGAAAGTCCTGTGCCATCTAAAAATTATCTTAAGCAAGTTCAATGTGTAGCAACAGACTGTATTGATAAATATCAGTTAGGTTGACTTCTGCAATGACCATGATGGAGTAACAAGAACTAGACTTTCTCTCCCTCCTGAAACAACCAAAAAAATGGCCAAAATGTATGCCACAAAAGTTTGCAAGACCCTGTAAAGTCAGTCTCAAACAAGGTGAGCCTATCAACTGCCCTAATTTATGCCTGGAGAAAGTTTTCCAGCACACTACTCCAGGAGAAAAGCCCAAGAGGAGCCCATCGTTCTCCCTGAGCTGAGGGGACAGAGCTGAGAGTCCACAGAAACCATGTTGACATGAGCTCTCAGGACAAGGTTTCCGAGAAGAAGGGGCTGCACAGAAAGAGAACTCCAGAGCTCTGCAAAGGGTCCCCCTAAAGTACATAGCTAAGTAATTGTTAGGACAGGCCTAGAGAAAAGTACCTACGGTTGGGGAAACAACACCCAGATAAGATGAAAAGTAACAGTACACATGCTCACCAAGGTCCAGTAATAGTGCTTATTTTATCAGCCAAACCAGAAACACCTCAAGATTCCCAGGGATACCCAGAAGGATCTTGCCTCACTAGTTGGGAGTGATTAGCTCTAAAATGAGAACTGGTCTGATCCCACCTAATGAATTTTTAAAGCAAGACCAAAAAGAGTCAAACTCTTTCCAACTAAACTTAAATACATACCAATACAAAGATCAAGAATATTTATATATACTTCCAGCACTCAATAAGATAAAAGTCACCATATCTGACATCCAGACACAGTTTAGCAGAGACACAACAGTAACAACAAAAGACAGAAGAACGTGGCTCATAATAAGGAGAAAAATCACTGAGTCAGAACTGATCCAGAGTAAATCAAGGTGCCAGAGTTATCAGTTAAGAACATTCAAATGCTTATTGAAACAGTATTCTATATGTTCTAAAATAGAGACATGCAAGATACACTAAAGGAGGCTGGGCGCAGTGGCTCACGCCTGTAATCTCAGCATTTTGTGAGGCCGAGGCAGGTGGATCACGAAGTCAGGAGTTCAGGACCAGCCTGACCAATATGGTGAAATCCCATCTCTACTAAAAATACAAAAATTAGCGGGGCATAGTAGCATGTGGCTGTAGTCCCAGCTACATGGTAGGCTGATAGCACGTTAGTCATTAAAGAAGAAAAGATAGACACCTCTCAAAATAAAATATAGAGAGAAAATAAACTTTTAAAAAACATGAACAGAGCAATAGTAGACAGTAAATTTCAAGTAACTGAATTTACGTGTAATCTCAGTTCCCAAAGGAGAGGAGAGGGAAGATGTGAAAACATTTGGGACTTTGAGTCAGGCAAAGCTTTCTTTGATATGACCCCACAGCATGATTTATATAATAATATATTGATAAGAAGAACTCATCAAATTTAAAAAAAAGAATCTGCTCTTCAAAAGAATCTATTAAGAGACTGAAAAGACAAGCTGCAGGCTGGGAGAAAATATTTGCAATTCATATATCTGATGAAAGGCTTGCATCAAAAATATATTTTAAAAGCTCAAAATTTAATAATGAAAAACAAACAACCCCATTTAAAACTTGGGTGAAAGACTGGAACAGACATTTCAAAGTAGACATTTGTTTGGTAAATAAGCACATATGCTCAACATAATTAATGCTTAGGGCAATGCAAATTAAAACCAAAATGAGACGCCACTATCTATTTTTAAATAGCTAAGATTAGCATGACTGATAATAGCCAAGCACTGGCTTGGATGTGGAGAAGCTGAAACTCTCATACACTGCTGATGGGAATACAAAAAAGTGTAACCTTTGAAAAACAGTTTAAGAGTCCCTTAAAAAGTTAAACATACTTCTGCCGTAAGACTCAGCCATTGCACTCCTGGGTATTTACCCAAGAGAGATAAAAGTAGGTGTTCATATAATGATATCAACACAAATGTTCATAGCACATGTATTCATAATAGCCCAAACTAGAAACAGTCTAAATATCAATCAATACAATAATGAATTAACTTGCTTTATCCGAATTAATTATGGATACATACTATAACATGAATGAATCTCAAAATAACTATACTAAGTGAAACAAGGCAGACTCTAGAGGTAAAACATGCAGAGAAAAAAACATAAAATGTCAGGCAAAAAAGTGCATAGTGTAAAATTTTATTTATATACGTTTTTTGACTGTATAAATTACTGTCCAGTGACAGAAAGCAGTTTGGTGGTTTTTAAGGGCCAGGAATGAGGGGCCAGAGAAATGTATTATAAAGAGGCATCAGGAAACTGGAGGTGAAGTATATTTCCATCACCTCGATTGTGTGCTGATGGTTTCTAAACTTTCAATATTTTTAGTTTATTATATGTTATACAAAATAAAGCTTGTAATAAAAATCAAAAGATTGAGCCATTCTTATTTTCTCTATAAAAGAGCAGAATTCTCCTTTTAGAGATTTGGAAAGATTATTAAAAGATAAGTTACAAAATACAGTACCTGACACGTATAAAATATTAAATAATTACTAGCCATGCTTAATTATTTTGTTTTAAGTCTATATGAGTCAAGTTTTAGTAGAAATATGGGCTAGAAAAAAAAAACAGAAAGCGGGACTCTGTGATCCGACTTGGGCTTATAGAACAGACTGCACTAGTTTGTTGTCATGCTGCTAATAAAGTCCTACCCAAGACCGGGTAATTTAGAAAGGAAAGAGGTTTAATGAACTCACAATTCCACATGGCTGGGGAGGCCTCACAGTCACGGCAGAAGGCAAAAAAGAAGCAAAGGCACATCTTAAATGGTAGCAGAGAAGAAAGCTTGTGTAGGGAAACTCCCATTTTAAAAGCATCAGATCTCGTGAGACTTATTCGCTACCAGGAGAACAGTAGGGGGAACCCGCCCCTATGATTCAATGATCTCCACCTGACTCCATCCTTGACATGCGGGGATAATTACAATCAAGGTGAGATTCGGGTGGAGACACAGCCGAATCATATCAATGACTAATGAGAGTTACGTCCAGAACCTAATGAAAACCTGTCTGAGGCCACATTCCCTGTAAAGCAGATTTGAGATAGAGATTTGTGTAGAGAACATTTAACTGGGTAAAATCCTAGGAGCCAACAACTGTGGCGAAAAAGCTGAATTGGACAAAGGGAGTTGAGATGTGAGGCAGTCACAACAAATACCTCAGCTAATCTCAAGGGGGAGCTGAGAAGCTGGGGTGACCCTTCAGAGTTGCCCTAAATTGAGGCAGGAGTATGGAGTTTTAATACCTTTCACTGGCCATTCTTCAGATACGAGTTGTCCCTAAGGATGGACATCAGCTTGACAAGTTATTAATTAGATCTCCTGAGAATAAATTCTAGAGAGAATCAGCTGAGAGGCATGATTTGCCAACACTCCCAATAGCTGGGCAAACTTCAGTTTTGAGGGAGGATTTGGGTCACACATAAAAGTCTCCACAACCAATTATTCATGGGAAATTCTATGTAGGCAGAGCTATTTCATGGCCAGTTAATCAAAACTACATAATCTATTTGGTTAAGCAAAAGAAATTAAAAAGATAAAATAAAATCTATATATTAACACTCAAAAGTTTTTAATGCATTTGCCTTGCATTTCGTATGTTTTGCCTTGCATTTCGTATATTTTGCCTTGCATTTGTTTATTTGCTTTCAAAAACCTTTAGAGAACAATAATTACTAATATAATATGGAGTAGCACAGCATAGACGAGGGAAGCTAACTCTCTCCCTTTTCCCAGAACCTGGAACAGCTAAAGATCCTAAGCATTGTCAGCTTTGGTATCTGACATAGTTTGGATGTTTGTCCCCTTCAAATCTCACGTTCAAATGTGATCCCCAATGTTGGAGATAGATGCCTCCTGAATGGCTTGGTGCTGTCCTCTTGGTAATGAATGAGTTCTTACCCTGTGAGTTCATGCGATATCTGGTTGTTTAAAAGAGACTGACACCTCCTCCCTGTCTCTCTTGCTTCCGCTCTCACCATGTGATATGCTGGTTTCCCTTCACCTTCCACCATGATTGGAAGGTTCCTGATGCCCTCCCTGGAAGCAGGTGCCAGTACTATGCTTCATGTACAGCCTTCACAACAAGGAGCCAAATAAACCTCATTTCTTTATAAATAACCCAGCCTCAGGTATTTCTTTATAACAATGCAAATGGGCTAACAGAGTATCATTCATGGACAGTGAGTGTATTAGTCAATTTTCATGCTGCTGATAAAGACATACCCAAGACTGGGTAATTTATAAAGAAAAAGAGGTTTAATGAATTCACATATCTGTACCGCTACCTGTATAAATATGGAAATATCTTCACCGCTACCTGTACAAACATGGAAATATCTACACCGCCATCTCTTTAAACATGGAAATATCTACACTGCTATGTGTATAAACAAGGAAATATCTACAGCGCCATCTCTATAAACATGGAAATATCTACACCGCTATCTGTATGAACATGAAAATATCTACAGCGCCATCTGTATAAATATGGAAGTATCTACACCGCCATCTGTATAAACATGGAAATATCTACACCGCCATCTGTATAAACATGGAAATATCTACACCGCCATCTGCATAAACATGGAAATATATACACCGCCACATATATAAACATGGAAATATCCAAGCCGCCATCTCTATAAACTTGGAAATATCTACACCGCTATCTCTATAAACATGGAAATATCTACACCGCTATGTGTATCAACATGGAAATATCTATACCGCTATCTCTATAAACATGGAAATATCTACACAGCTATCTGTATAAACATGGAAATATTTACAACGCTCTCTGTATGAACATGGAAATATCTACATCGCTATCTGTATAAGCATGGAAATACCTACACCGCTATCTGTATAAACATGGAAATAACTACACCGCCATCTGTATAAACATGGAAATATCTACACCGCCATCTCTATAAACATTGAAATATCTACAACGCCATCTGTATGAATATGGAAATAACTACACCGCCACCTGTATAAACATGGAAATATCTACACCGCCATCTGTTTAAACATGGAAATATCTATACCGCTATATGTATAAACATGGAAATATCTAAAACGCTATCTCTATAAACATGGAAATATCTACACCGCTATCTGTATAAACATGGAAATATTTACAACGCTATCTGTATGAACATGGAAATATCTACACCGCTATCTGTATAAGCATGGAAATACCTACACCGCTATCTGTATAAACATGGAAATACCTACACCGCCATCTGTATAAACATGGAAATATCTACACCGCCATCTCTATAAACATGGAAATATCTCCACCGCCATCTCTATAAACATGGAAATAATTACACCGCTATCTCTATAAACATGGATATATCTACACCGCTATCTGAATAAACATGGCAATATCTACACTGCTGTCTGTGAAACAGGGAATTATCGACACCGCTATCTCTATAAACATGGAAATATCTACATGACTATCTCTATAAACACGGAAATATCTACACCAATATCTCTGTAAACATAGAAATATCTATACCGCTATGTGTATAAACATGGAAATATCTACACCGCTATGGGTATAAACATGGAAATATCTACACCGCCATCTGTATAAACATGGAAATACCTACACCGTCATCTCTATAAACATTGAAATATCTACACCGGCATCTGTATGCACATGGAAATATCTACACCGCCATGTGTATAAATATGGAAATATCTACACCGCTATCTGTATGAACATGGAAATATCGACACCACCATCTGTATAAACAAGTAAATAACTATAATGCCATCTCCATAAACATGGAAATATCTACACCGCTATTTGTATAAACATGGAAATATCTACACCGCTATCTGTATAAACATGGAAATATCTACACCACTATCTGTATAATCATGGAAATATCTTCAGCTCTATCTGTACAAAAATGGAAATATCTACACAGCTATCTGTCAATACAAGGAAATATCTACACCGCCATCCCTATAAACATGTAAATATCTACATTGCCATCTGAATAAACATGGGAATATCTACACCGCTATCTGTATGTACATGGAAATATCTACACCGCTATCTGTATAAACATGGAAATATCTACACTGCTATCTGTAAAACAGGGAAATATCTACACCACTATCTGTATAAACATGGAAATATCTACAACGCTCTCTCTATAAACATGGAAATACCTACACCGATATCTCCTTAAACATGGAAATATCGACACTGCTATGTGTAAAAACATGGAAATATTTACACAGCCATGTCTATAAACATGTAAATATCTACACCGTCATCTGTATAAACATGAAAATATCTACACCCAGTCTGTATCAAAATGGAAATATCCACACCGCCATCTGTATGATCATGGAAATATCTACACCGTTATATGTATAAACACAGAAATATCTACACCGCTATCGGTATAAACATGGAAATGTCTACACTGCTATCTGTATAAACATGGAAATATCTACTCTGCTATCTGTAAAACAGGGAAATATCTACACCGCTAACTCTATAAACATGGAAATATCTACAATGCTCTCTGTATAAACATGGAAATATCTACACCGCTGTCTGTATAAACATGGAAATATCTTCACCGCTATCTGTATAAACATGTAAATATCTACACCGCTATCTATATAAACATGGAAATATCTACACCGCTATCTGTGTAATCATGGAAATATCTACACCCCTATCTGTATAAACATGGAAATATCTACACCGATATCTCCATAAACATGGAAATATCTACACCGCTATCTGTATGAACATGGAAATATCTACACTGCCATCTGTATAAACTTGGAAATATCTACACCGCCATCTCTATAAACATGGAAATATCTACACAACCCTCGGTATGTACATGGAAATATCAACAACGTCATCTGTATGAACATGGAAATAACTACACAGACATCTATGTGAACATGGAAATATCTACACCGACATCTGTATGAACATGGAAATACCTACACCGCCATCTGTAGGAACATGCAAATATCTTCACCGCCATCTGTATGAAGATGGAAATATCTACACCACCTTCTTTATGAACATGGAAATATCTACACCGCTATCTGTATGAACATGGAAATACCTACAAACCTATCTCTATAAATATCGAAATATTTACACCGCTATCTGTATAAACAAGGAAATATCTACACCGCCATCTCTATAAACATGGATAAATCTACACTGCCATCTGTATAAACATGGAAATATCTACACCGCTATCTGTATAAACATGGAAATATCTACACTGCTTTCTGTGAAACAGGGAAATTTCTGCACTGTTATCTCTATAAACATGGAAATAACTACACCACAATCTCTATAATCATGGAAATATCTACACCACTATCTCTATAAACATGGAAATATCTACACCACTATCTCCATAAACATGGAAATATCTACACCGCCATTTGTATAAACATGGAAATATCAACACTGCTATCTGAATAAACATGGAAATATCTACAGCGATAACTGTATAAACATGGAAATATCCACACTGCCATCTCTATAAACATGGAAATATCTACACCGCCGTCGGTGAGAACATGGAAATATCTGTACGCCATCTCTATAAACTTGGAAATATCTACACCGCCATCTGTATCAGCTTGCAAATATCTACACCGCCAGCTGAATGATGATGGAAATATCTACACGGCTATCTGTATGAACATGGAAATATCTACAGCGTCATCTGTATGAACATGGAAATATCTACACAGCCATCTGTATGAACACTGAAATATCTTCACGCCATCTGTATGAACATGGAAATATCTACACCGCCATCTGTATGAACATGGAAATATCTACACCGACATCTGTATGAACATGGAAATATCTACACCGCTATCTGTATGAACATGAAATATCTACACCGCTATCTGTATGAACACGGAAATATCTACACCACTCTCTGTATAAACATGGAAATATCTACACTTAGCTGTGAAACAGGGAAATATCTACAACGCTATCTCTAAAAAGATGGAAATATCTACACCACTATCTCTATAATCATGGAAATATCTACACTGCCACCTCTATAAAGACTGAAATACATAGACTGCCATCTTATGAACTTGGAAATATCTACACGGCCATGTGTATGAAGATGGAAATATCTACACCGCTATCTTTATGAACATGGAAATATCTACACCGCTATCTGTATGAACATGGAAATATCTACACCGCTATCTGCATGAACATGGAAATATCTACACCGCTATCTGTATGAACATGGAAATATCTACACCGCTATCTGTTTGAACATGGAAATATCTACACCGCAATCTCTATAAACATGGAAATAACTACAGTGCTATATGTATAAACACGGAAATATCTAGACCTCCATTTTTATAAACATGTAAATATCTACACCGCCATCTCTATAAACATGGAGATACCTAAACCGCCATCTGTATGAACATGGAATTATCTACACCGCCATCTCTATAAAGATGGAAACATCTACACCGACATCTGTATAAACATGGAAATATGTACACCTGTATCTGTATAATGATGGAAATATCTACACCGCTATCTGAATAAACATGTAAATATCTACATCGCCATCTTCATAAACATGGAAATATCTACACCGCAATTTCTATAAACATGGAAATATCTACACCAATATCTGTGTGAACATGGAAATATCTACACTGCCAACCGTATGAAGACGGAAATATCTACACCGCTCACTGTATGAACATGGAAATATCTACACCGCTATCTGTATGAATATGGAAATATCTACACCGCTATCTCTATAAACATGGCAATATCTACACCGCTATCTGTATAAACATGGAAATATCTACCCCGCTATCTGTATAAACATGGAAATATCTACACCGCTATCTCTATAAACATGGAAATAACTACACCGCTATCTGCATAAAGATGGAAATATCTAGACAGCCATCTCTATAAACATGGGAATGTCTAAAGCACCCTCTGTATTAGCATGGAAATATCTACACCGCCACCTGTATAAAGATGGAAATATCTCCAGCGCTATCTGTATAAACATGGAAATATCTACACCGCTATCAGAATAAACATGGAAATATCTACAGTGCTATCTGTACAAACATGGAAATAGCTACACCGCTATCTGTATAAACTTGGAAATATCTACACCGCTGTCCCAATAAACATGGAAAAACCTTCACCGCTATCTGTATAAACTTGGAAATATCTACACCGCTATCTGCATCATCGTGGAAATATCTACAGTGCTATCTGTATAAACATGGAAATATCTACACCGCTATCTGTATGAAGATGGTAATATCTACACCGCTATCTGTATGAAGATGGTAATATCTACACCGCTATCTGTATAAACATAGAAATATCTAAAACGCTACCTCTATGACTCGGAAATATCTAAACAGCTCTCTGTATAAACAAGGAAACATCTACAACGCCATCTCTATAAACATGGAAATGTCTACACTGCCATCTGCATAAATATGGAAATATCTACACCGCTATCTGTAAGAACATGGTAATATGTACATCCCTATCTGTATAAACATGGAAATATCTACATCGCTATCTCTATAGCATGGAAATGTCTACACCGCTATCTGTATAAAGAAGGAAATATCTACACCGCCATCTGTATAAACATGGAAATATCTACACCGCTATGTGTATGAATATGAAAATATCTACAGCCCCATCGGTACAAAATTGCAAGTATCTAAACCGCTATCTCTATAAAGATGGAAATATCTACACTGCCATCTGTATGAACATGGAAATATGTACACCGCCATCTGTATGAACATGGAAATATCTACACCACCATCTCTATAAACACGGAAATATCTACACTGCTATCTGTTTAAACAAGGAAATATCTACAACGCCATGTCTATAAATATGGAAATATCTACACTGCCACCTCTATAAACAGGGAAATATCTAAACCATCATCCATATGAGCCTGGAAATATCTACACCGCGATCTTTCTAAAGATGCAAATATCTACACCGCCGTCTGTATAAACATGGGAATACCTACAACGCTATCTGTAAAAACATGGAAATATCTACACTGCTTTTTGTATGAACATGGAAATACCTTCACCTCTACCTGTATAAAGTTGGAAATTTCTACACTGCCATCTGCATAAACATGGAAATATCTACACCGCTATCTTTATATACATGGAAATATCTACACCGCTATCCGTATAAACATGGAAATTACTTCATCGCTATCTCTATCAACATCGAAATATCTACACCGCTATCTCTGTAAACATGGAAATATCTACAGTGCGATCTGTATGAACATGGAAATATGTACACCGCTATCTGTGTAAACATGCATACATCTTCACCGCTATCTGCATGAAAATGGAAATATCTACACAGCTATCTGCATATACATGGAAATATCTACAAAGCTATCTCTTTACACATGGAAATAACTACACTGCTATCTCTATAAACATGGAAATATCTACACCGCCATCTGTATGAACATGGAAATATCTGCACCGCCATCTGTATGAACATATAAATATCTACACCGCCATCTGTATTAAGATGGAGATATCTACACTGGTTTCGGTATAAACATGGAAATATCTACAACGCTATCTGTATAAACATGGAAATACCTACACCGGTTTCTTTATAAACATGGAAATATCTACACCACTACCTGTATAAACATGGAAATAACAGCATCGCTAACTGTATGAACATGGAAATAGCTACACAGCCATCTGGATGAACATGGAAATAGATACACCGCTATCTGTATGAACATGGAAATAGCTACACCGCTATCTGTATGAACCTGGAAATATCTACACCACTATCTGTATGAACATGGAAATATCTACACCGATATCTGTATGATCATGGAAATATCTTCACCGCCATCTGTATGAACATGGAAATATCTTCACCGCCATCTGTATGAACATGGATAAATCTACACTGCCATCTGGATGAACATGGAAATAACTACACCGCTTTCTGAATGAACATGGAAATATCTACACCGATATCTGTGTAAACATGCATACATCTTCACCGCTATCTGTATAAACATGGAAATATCTACACCGCTATGTGTATGAACATCGAAATATCTACACCACTATCTGTTTGAACATGGAAATATCTACACCGCTATCTGCATGAAAATGGAAATATCTACACAGCTATCTGCATATACTTGGAAATATCTACAAAGCTATCTCTTTACACATGGAAATAACCACTATGCTATCTCTATAAACATGGAAATATCTACACCGCCATCTGTATGAACATGGAAATATCTGCACCGCCATCTGTATGAACATATAAATACCTACACCGCCATCTGTATTAAGATGGAGATATCTACACTGCTATCTGTATAAACATGGAAATATCTACACCGCTATCTGTATAAACATGGAAATATCTACACCGCTACCTGTAAAAACATGGAAATATCTACACCGCTGTCTGTATGAACATGGAAATATCTTCACCGCCATCTGTATGAATATGGATATATCTACACAGCCATCTGGATGTACATGGAAATATCTACACCGCTATCTGTGTAAACATGCATACATCTTCACCACTATCTGTATAAACATGGAAATATCTACACCGCTATCTTTATGAACATGGAAATATCTACACCGCTAACTGTTTGAACAGGGAAATATATACACCGCTATCTGCATGAAAATGGAAATATCTACACCGCTATCTGTATGAACATGGAAATACATACACCGCTATCTGTATGGACATGGAAATATCTACACCGCTATTTGTATGAACATGGAAATATCTACACCGCTATCTGTATGAACATGGAAATATCTTCACCGCCATCTGTATGAACATGGATATATCTAGACAGCCATCTGCATGAACATGGAAATATCTGCACCGCTATATGTATGAACATGGAAATATCTACACCGCTATCTGTATGAACATGGATATATCTACACAGCCATCTGGATGAACATGGAAATATCTACACCGCTATCTGTGTAAACATGCATACATCTTCACCGCTATCTGTATAAACATGGAAATATCTACACCGCTATCTGTATGAACATGGAAATATCTACACCGCTATCTGTTTGAACATGGAAATATCTACACCGCTATCTGCATGAAAATGGAAATATCTACACAGGTATCTGCATATACTTGGAAATATCCACAAAGCTATCTCTTTACACATGGAAATAACTACACCGCTATCTCTATAAACATGGAAATATCTACACCGCCATCTGTATGAACATGGAAATATCTGCACCGCCATCTGTATTAACATGGAAATATCTACACCGACATCTGTATGAACATGGAAATATCTACACCGCTATCTGTATGAACATGAAATATCTACACCGCTATCTGTATGAACACGGAAATATCTACACCACTCTCTGTATAAACATGGAAATATCTACACTTAGCTGTGAAACAGGGAAATATCTGCAACGCTATCTCTAAAAAGATGGAAATATCTACACCACTATCTCTATAATCATGGAAATATCTACACTGCCACCTCTATAAAGATTGAAATACATAGACTGCCATCTTATGAACTTGGAAATATCTACACGGCCATGTGTATGAAGATGGAAATATCTACACCGCTATCTGTATGAACATGGAAATATCTACACCGCTATCTGTATGAACATGGAAATATCTACACTGCTATCTGCATGAACATGGAAATATCTACACAGCTATCTGTATGAACATGGAAATATCTACACCGCTATCTGTTTGAACATGGAAATATCTACACCGCAATCTCTATAAACATGGAAATAACTACAGTGCTATATGTATAAACACGGAAATATCTAGACCTCCATTTTTATAAACATGTAATTATCTACACCGCCATCTCTATAAACATGGAGATACCTAAACCGCCATCTGTATGAACATGGAATTATCTACACCGCCATCTCTATAAAGATGGAAACATCTACACCGGCATCTGTATAAACATGGAAATATGTACACCTCTATCTGTATAATGATGGAAATATCTACACCGCTATCTGAATAAACATGTAAATATCTACATCGCCATCTTCATAAACATGGAAATATCTACACCGCAATTTCTATAAACATGGAAATATCTACACCAATATCTGTGTGAACATGGAAATATCTACACTGCCAACCGTATGAAGATGGAAATATCTACACCGCTCACTGTATGAACATGGAAATATCTACACCGCTATCTGTATGAATATGGAAATATCTACACCGCTATCTCTATAAACATGGCAATATCTACACCACTATCTGTATAAACATGGAAATATCTACCCCGCTATCTGTATAAACATGGAAATATCTACACCGCTATCTCTATAAACATGGAAATAACTACACCGCTATCTGCATAAAGATGGAAATATCTAGACAGCCATCTCTATAAACATGGGAATGTCTAAAGCACCCTCTGTATTAGCATGGAAATATCTACACCGCCACCTGTATAAAGATGGAAATATCTCCAGCGCTATCTGTATAAACATGGAAATATCTACACCGCTATCTGAATAAACATGGAAATATCTACAGTGCTATCTGTACAAACATGGAAATAGCTACACCGCTATCTGTATAAACATGGAAATATCTACACCGCTGTCCCAATAAACATGGAAAAATCTTCACCGCTATCTGTATAAACTTGGAAATATCTACACCGCTATCTGCATCATCGTGGAAATATCTTCAGTGCTATCTGTATAAACAAGGAAATATCTACACCGCTATCTGTATGAAGATGGTAATATCTACACCGCTATCTGTATGAAGATGGTAATATCTACACCGCTATCTGTATAAACATGGAAATATCAAAAACGCTACCTCTATGACTCGGAAATATCTAAACAGCTCTCTGTATAAACAAGGAAACATCTACAACGCCATCTCTATAAACATGGAAATGTCTACACCGCCATCTGCATAAATATGGAAATATCTACACCGCTATCTGTAAGAACATGGTAATATGTACATCCCTATCTGTATAAACATGGAAATATCTACATCGCTATCTCTATAACATGGAAATGTCTACACCGCTATCTGTATAAAGAAGGAAATATCTACACCGCCATCTGTATAAACATGGAAATATCTACACCGCTATGTGTATGAATATGAAAATATCTACAGCCCCATCGGTACAAAATTGGAAGTATCTAAACCGCTATCTCTATAAAGATGGAAATATCTACACTGCCATCTGTATGAACATGGAAATATGTACACCGCCATCTGTATGAACATGGAAATATCTACAAAACCATCTCTATAAACACGGAAATATCTACACTGCTATCTGTTTAAACAAGGAAATATCTACAACGCCATGTCTATAAATATGGAAATATCTACACTGCCACCTCTATAAACAGGGAAATATCTAAACCATCATCCGTATGAGCCTGGAAATATCTACACCGCAATCTTTCTAAAGATGCAAATATCTACACCGCCGTCTGTATAAACATGGGAATACCTACAACGCTATCTGTAAAAACATGGAAATATCTACACTGCTTTTTGTATGAACATGGAAATACCTTCACCTCTATCTGTATAAAGTTGGAAATTTCTACACTGCCATCTGCATAAACATGGAAATATCTACACCGCTATCTTTATATACATGGAAATATCTATACCGCTATCCGTATAAACATGGAAATTACTTCATCGCTATCTCTATCAACATCGAAATATCTACACCGCTATCTCTGTAAACATGGAAATATCTACAGTGCTATCTGTATGAACATGGAAATATGTACACCGCTATCTGTGTAAACATGCATACATCTTCACCGCTATCTGCATGAAAATGGAAATATCTACACAGCTATCTGCATATACATGGAAATATCTGCAAAGCTATCTCTTTACACATGGAAATAACTACACTGCTATCTCTATAAACATGGAAATATCTACACCGCCATCTGTATGAACATGGAAATATCTGCACCGCCATCTGTATGAACATATAAATATCTACACCGCCATCTGTATTAAGATGGAGATATCTACACTGGTTTTGGTATAAACATGGAAATATCTACAACGCTATCTGTATAAACATGGAAATACCTACACCGGTTTCTGTATAAACATGGAAATATCTACACCACTACCTGTATAAACATGGAAATAACAGCATCGCTAACTGTATGAACATGGAAATAGCTACACAGCCATCTGGATGAACATGGAAATATATACACCGCTATCTGTATGAACATGGAAATAGCTACACCGCTATCTGTATGAACCTGGAAATATCTACACCACTATCTGAATGAACATGGAAATATCTACACCGCTATCTGTATGATCATGGAAATATCTTCACCGCCATCTGTATGAACATGGAAATATCTTCACCGCCATCTGTATGAACATGGATACATCTACACTGCCATCTGGATGAACATGGAAATATCTACACCGCTTTCTGAATGAACATGGAAATATCTACACCGATATCTGTGTAAACATGCATACATCTTCACCGCTATCTGTATAAACATGGAAATATCTACACCGCTATGTGTATGAACATGGAAATATCTACACCGCTATCTGTTTGAACATGGAAATATCTACACCGCTATCTGCATGAAAATGGAAATATCTACACAGCTATCTGCATATACTTGGAAATATCTACAAAGCTATCTCTTTACACATGGAAATAACCACAATGCTATCTCTATAAACATGGAAATATCTACACCGCCATCTGTATGAACATGGAAATATCTGCACCGCCATCTGTATGAACATATAAATACCTACAGCGCCATCTGTATTAAGATGGAGGTATCTACACCGCTATCTGTATAAACTTGGAAATATCTACAATGCTATCTGTATAAACATGGAAATATCTACACCGCTATCTGTATAAACATGGAAATATCTACACCGCTACCTGTAAAAACATGGAAATATCTACACCGCTGTCTGTATGAACATGGAAATATCTTCACCGCCATCAGTATGAATATGGATATATCTACACAGCCATCTGGATGAACATGGAAATATCTACACCGCTATCTGTGTAAACATGCATACATCTTCACCACTATCTGTATAAACATGGAAATATCTACACCGCTATCTTTATGAACATGGAAATATCTACACCGCTAACTGTTTGAACAGGGAAATATATACACCGCTATCTGCATGAAAATGGAAATATCTACACCGCTATCTGTATGAACATGGAAATACATACACCGCTATCTGTATGGACATGGAAATATCTACACCACTATTTGTATGAACATGGAAATATCTACACCGCTATCTGTATGAACATGGAAATATCTTCACCGCCATCTGTATGAACATGGATATATCTAGACAGCCATCTGCATGAACATGGAAATATCTGCACCGCTATATGTATGAACATGGAAATATCTACACCGCTATCTGTATGAACATGGATATATCTACACAGCCATCTGGATGAACATGGAAATATCTACACCGCTATCTGTGTAAACATGCATACATCTTCACCGCTATCTGTATAAACATGGAAATATCTACACCGCTATCTGTATGAACATGGAAATATCTACACCACTATCTGTTTGAACATGGAAATATCTACACCGCTATCTGCATGAAAATGGAAATATCTACACAGGTATCTGCATATACTTGGAAATATCCACAAAGCTATCTCTTTACACGTGGAAATAACTACACCGCTATCTGTATAAACATGGAAATATCTACACCGCCATCTGTATGAACATGGAAATATCTACACCGCCATCTGTATGAACATGGAAATATCTACACCGACATCTGTATGAACATGGAAATATCTACACCGCTATCTGTATGAACATGAAATATCTACACCGCTATCTGTATGAACACGGAAATATCTACACCACTCTCTGTATAAACATGGAAATATCTACACTTAGCTGTGAAACAGGGAAATATCTACAACGCTATCTCTAAATAGATGGAAATATCTACACCACTATCTCTATAATCATGGAAATATCTACACTGCCACCTCTATAAAGATTGAAATACATAGACTGCCATCTTATGAACTTGGAAATATCTACACGGCCATGTGTATGAAGATGGAAATATCTACACCGCTATCTGTATGAACATGGAAATATCTACACCGCTATCTGTATGAACATGGAAATATCTACACCGCTATCTGCATGAACATGGAAATATCTACACCGCTATCTGTATGAACATGGAAATATCTACACCGCTATCTGTTTGAACATGGAAATATCTACACCGCAATCTCTATAAACATGGAAATAACTACAGTGCTATATGTATAAACACGGAAATATCTAGACCTCCATTTTTATAAACATGTAAATATCTACACCGCCATCTCTATAAACATGGAGATACCTAAACCGCCATCTGTATGAACATGGAATTATCTACACCGCCATCTCTATAAAGATGGAAACATCTACACCGACATCTGTATAAACATGGAAATATGTACACCTCTATCTGTATAATGATGGAAATATCTACACCGCTATCTGAATAAACATGTAAATATCTAAATCGCCATCTTCATAAACATGGAAATATCTACACCGCAATTTCTATAAACATGGAAATATCTACACCAATATCTGTGTGAACATGGAAATATCTACACTGCCAACCGTATGAAGATGGAAATATCTACACCGCTCACTGTATGAACATGGAAATATCTACACCGCTATCTGTATGAATATGGAAATATCTACACCGCTATCTCTATAAACATGGCAATATCTACACCGCTATCTGTATAAACATGGAAATATCTACCCCGCTATCTGTATAAACATGGAAATATCTACACCGCTATCTCTATAAACATGGAAATAACTACACCGCTATCTACATAAAGATGGAAATATCTAGACAGCCATCTCTATAAACATGGGAATGTCTAAAGCACCCTCTGTATTAGCATGGAAATATCTACACCGCCACCTGTATAAAGATGGAAATATCTCCAGCGCTATCTGTATAAACATGGAAATATCTACACCGCTATCTGAATAAACATGGAAATATCTACAGTGCTATCTGTACAAACATGGAAATAGCTACACCGCTATCTGTATAAACATGGAAATATCTACACCGCTGTCCCAATAAACATGGAAAAATCTTCACCGCTATCTGTATAAACTTGGAAATATCTACACCGCTATCTGCATCATCGTGGAAATATCTACAGTGCTATCTGTATAAACATGGAAATATCTACACCGCTATCTGTATGAAGATGGTAATATCTACACCGCTATCTGTATGAAGATGGTAATATCTACACCGCTATCTGTATAAACATGGAAATATCAAAAACGCTACCTCTATGACTTGGAAATATCTAAACAGCTCTCTGTATAAACAAGGAAACATCTACAACGCCATCTCTATAAACATGGAAATGTCTACACCGCCATCTGCATAAATATGGAAATATCTACACCGCTATCTGTAAGAACATGGTAATATGTACATCCCTATCTGTATAAACATGGAAATATCTACATCGCTATCTCTATAACATGGAAATGTCTACACCGCTATCTGTATAAAGAAGGAAATATCTACACCGCCATCTGTATAAACATGGAAATATCTACACCGCTATGTGTATGAATATGAAAATAACTACAGCCCCATCGGTATAAAATTGCAAGTATCTAAACCGCTATCTCTATAAAGATGGAAATATCTACACTGCCATCTGTATGAACATGGAAATATGTACACCGCCATCTGTATGAACATGGAAATATCTACAAAACCATCTCTATAAACACGGAAATATCTACACTGCTATCTGTTTAAACAAGGAAATATCTACAAAGCCATGTCTATAAATATGGAAATATCTACACTGCCACCTCTATAAACAGGGAAATATCTAAACCATCATCCGTATGAGCCTGGAAATATCTACACCGCGATCTTTCTAAAGATGCAAATATCTACACCGCCGTCTGTATAAACATGGGAATACCTACAACGCTATCTGTAAAAACATGGAAATATCTACACTGCTTTTTGTATGTACATGGAAATACCTTCACCTCTATCTGTATAAAGTTGGAAATTTCTACACTGCCATCTGCATAAACATGGAAATATCTACACCGCTATCTTTATATACATGGAAATATCTACACCGCTATCCGTATAAACATGGAAATTACTTCATCGCTATCTCTATCAACATCGAAATATCTACACCGCTATCTCTGTAAACATGGAAATATCTACAGTGCTATCTGTATGAACATGGAAATATGTACACCGCTATCTGTGTAAACATGCATACATCTTCACCGCTATCTGCATGAAAATGGAAATATCTACACAGCTATCTGCATATACATGGAAATATCTACAAAGCTATCTCTTTACACATGGAAATAACTACAATGCTATCTCTATAAACATGGAAATATCTACACCGCCATCTGTATGAACATGGAAATATCTGCACCGCCATCTGTATGAACATATAAATATCTACACCGCCATCTGTATTAAGATGGAGATATCTACACTGGTTTCGGTATAAACATGGAAATATCTACAACGCTATATGTATAAACATGGAAATACCTACACCGGTTTCTGTATAAACATGGAAATATCTACACCACTACCTGTATAAACATGGAAATAACAGCATCGCTAACTGTATGAACATGGAAATAGCTACACAGCCATCTGGATGAACATGGAAATAGATACACCGCTATCTGTATGAACATGGAAATAGCTACACCGCTATCTGTATGAACCTGGAAATATCTACACCACTATCTGTATGAACATGGAAATATCTACACCGCTATCTGTATGATCATGGAAATATCTTCACCGCCATCTGTATGAACATGGATACATCTACACTGCCATCTGGATGAACATGGAAATATCTACACCGCTTTCTGAATGAACATGGAAATATCTACACCGATATCTATGTAAACATGCATACATCTTCACCGCTATCTGTATAAACATGGAAATATCTACACCGCTATGTGTATGAACATGGAAATATCTACACCGCTATCTGTTTGAACATGGAAATATCTACACCGCTATCTGCATGAAAATGGAAATATCTACACAGCTATCTGCATATACTTGGAAATATCTACAAAGCTATCTCTTTACACATGGAAATAACCACAATGCTATCTCTATAAACATGGAAATATCTACACCGCCATCTGTATGAACATGGAAATATCTGCACCGCCATCTGTATGAACATATAAATACCTACACCGCCATCTGTATTAAGATGGAGATATCTACACCGCTATCTGTATAAACTTGGAAATATCTACACAGCTATCTGTATAAACATGGAAATATCTACAATGCTATCTGTATAAACATGGAAATATCTACACCGCTATCTGTATAAACATGGAAATATCTACACCGCTACCTGTAAAAACATGGAAATATCTACACCGCTGTCTGTATGAACATGGAAATATCTTCACCGCCATCTGTATGAATATGGATATATCTACACAGCCATCTGGATGAACATGGAAATATCTACACCGCTATCTGTGTAAACATGCATACATCTTCACCGCTATCTGTATAAACATGGAAATATCTACATCGCTATCTCTATAACATGGAAATGTCTACACCGCTATCTGTATAAAGAAGGAAATATCTACACCGCCATCTGTATAAACATGGAAATATCTACACCGCTATGTGTATGAATATGAAAATAACTACAGCCCCATCGGTATAAAATTGCAAGTATCTAAACCGCTATCTCTATAAAGATGGAAATATCTACACTGCCATCTGTATGAACATGGAAATATGTACACCGCCATCTGTATGAACATGGAAATATCTACAAAACCATCTCTATAAACACGGAAATATCTACACTGCTATCTGTTTAAACAAGGAAATATCTACAACGCCATGTCTATAAATATGGAAATATCTACACTGCCACCTCTATAAACAGGGAAATATCTAAACCATCATCCGTATGAGCCTGGAAATATCTACACCGCGATCTTTCTAAAGATGCAAATATCTACACCGCCGTCTGTATAAACATGGGAATACCTACAACGCTATCTGTAAAAACATGGAAATATCTACACTGCTTTTTGTATGTACATGGAAATACCTTCACCTCTATCTGTATAAAGTTGGAAATTTCTACACTGCCATCTGCATAAACATGGAAATATCTACACCGCTATCTTTATATACATTGAAATATCTACACCGCTATCCGTATAAACATGGAAATTACTTCATCGCTATCTCTATCAACATCGAAATATCTACACCGCTATCTCTGTAAACATGGAAATATCTACAGTGCTATCTGTATGAACATGGAAATATGTACACCGCTATCTGTGTAAACATGCATACATCTTCACCGCTATCTGCATGAAAATGGAAATATCTACACAGCTATCTGCATATACATGGAAATATCTACAAAGCTATCTCTTTACACATGGAAATAACTACACTGCTATCTCTATAAACATGGAAATATCTACACCGCCATCTGTATGAACATGGAAATATCTGCACCGCCATCTGTATGAACATATAAATATCTACACCGCCATCTGTATTAAGATGGAGATATCTACACTGGTTTCGGTATAAACATGGAAATATCTACAACGCTATCTGTATAAACATGGAAATACCTACACCGGTTTCTGTATAAACATGGAAATATCTACACCACTACCTGTATAAACATGGAAATAACAGCATCGCTAACTGTATGAACATGGAAATAGCTACACAGCCATCTGGATGAACATGGAAATAGATACACCGCTATCTGTATGAACATGGAAATAGCTACACCGCTATCTGTATGAACCTGGAAATATCTACACCACTATCTGTATGAACATGGAAATATCTACACCGCTATCTGTATGATCATGGAAATATCTTCACCGCCATCTGTATGAACATGGATACATCTACACTGCCATCTGGATGAACATGGAAATATCTACACCGCTTTCTGAATGAACATGGAAATATCTACACCGATATCTATGTAAACATGCATACATCTTCACCGCTATCTGTATAAACATGGAAATATCTACACCGCTATGTGTATGAACATGGAAATATCTACACCGCTATCTGTTTGAACATGGAAATATCTACACCGCTATCTGCATGAAAATGGAAATATCTACACAGCTATCTGCATATACTTGGAAATATCTACAAAGCTATCTCTTTACACATGGAAATAACCACAATGCTATCTCTATAAACATGGAAATATCTACACCGCCATTTGTATGAACATGGAAATATCTGTACCGCCATCTGTATGAACATATAAATACCTACACCGCCATCTGTATTAAGATGGAGATATCTACACTGCTATCTGTATAAACTTGGAAATATCTACACCGCTATCTGTATAAACATGGAAATATCTACAATGCTATCTGTATAAACATGGAAATATCTACACCGCTATCTGTATAAACATGGAAATATCTACACCGCTACCTGTAAAAACATGGAAATATCTACACCGCTGTCTGTATGAACATGGAAATATCTTCACCGCCATCTGTATGAATATGGATATATCTACACAGCCATCTGGATGAACATGTAAATATCTACACCGCTATCTGTGTAAACATGCATACATCTTCACCGCTATCTGTATAAACATGGAAATATCTACACCGCTATCTTTATGAACATGGAAATATCTACACCGCTAACTGTTTGAACAGGGAAATATATACACCGCTATCTGCATGAAAATGGAAATATCTACACCGCTATCTGTATGAACATGGAAATACATACACCGCTATCTGTATGGACATGGAAATATCTACACCGCTATTTGTATGAACATGGAAATATCTACACCGCTATCTGTATGAACATGGAAATATCTTCACCGCCATCTGTATGAACATGGATATATCTAGACAGCCATCTGCATGAACATGGAAATATCTGCACCACTATATGTATGAACATGGAAATATCTACACCGCTATCTGTATGAACATGGATATATCTACACAGCCATCTGGATGAACATGGAAATATCTACACCGCTATCTGTGTAAACATGCATACATCTTCACCGCTATCTGTATAAACATGGAAATATCTACACCGCTATCTGTATGAACATGGAAATATCTACACCGCTATCTGTTTGAACATGGAAATATCTACACCGCTATCTGCATGAAAATGGAAATATCTACACAGGTATCTGCATATACTTGGAAATATCCACAAAGCTATCTCTTTACATATGGAAATAACTACACCGCTATCTCTATAAACATGGAAATATCTACACCGCCATCTGTATGAACATGGAAATATCTGCACCGCCATCTGTATGAACATATAAATATCTACACCACCATCTGTATTAAGATGGAGATATCTACGCTGCTATCTGTAAAAACTTGGAAATATCTACACCGCTATCTGTATAAACGTGGAAATATCTACACCACTATCTGTATAAACATGGAAATATCTACACCGCTACTTGCATAAACATGGAAATATCAGCACCGCTATCTGTATGAACATGGAAATATCTACACCGCTATCTCTATGAACATGGAAATATCTACACCGCTATCTGTATGAACATGGAAATAGCTACACCGCTATCTGTATGAACATGGAAATATCTACACCGCTACCAGTATAAACATGGAAATATCAGCACCGCTATCTGTATGAATATGGAAATATCTACAGCGCTATCTGTATGAACTTGGAAATATCTACACCGATTTCTGTATGAACATGGAAATATCTTCACCGCCATCTGTATGAACATGGATATATCTACACAGCCATCTGGATGAACATGGATACATCTACACTGCCATCTGGATGAACATGGAAATATCTACACCACTTTCTGAAAGAACGTGGAAATATCTACACCGATATCTGTGTAAACATACTTACATCTTCACCGCTATCTGTATAAACATGGAAATATCTACACCGCTATGTGTATGAAGATGGAAATATCTACACCGCTATCTGTTTGAACATGGAAATATCTACACCGCTATCTGCATGAAAATGGAAATATCTACACAGCTATCTCCATATACATGGAAATATCTACACCGATATCTGTGTAAACATACTTACATCTTCACCGCTATCTGTATAAACATGGAAATATCTACACCGCTATGTGTATGAAGATGGAAATATCTACACCGCTATCTGTTTGAACATGGAAATATCTACACCGCTATCTGCATGAACATGGAAATATCTTCACCGCCATCTGTATGAACATGGATATATCTACACAGCCATCTGGATGAACATGGAAATATCTGCACCGCTATCTGTATGAACATGGAAATATCTACACCGCTATCTGTATGAACATGGATATATCTACACAGCCACCTGGATGAACATGGAAATATCTACACCGCTATCTGTGTAAACATGCATACATCTTCACAGCTATCTGTATAAACATGGAAATATCTACACCGCTATCTTTATGAACATGGAAATATCTACACCGCTAACTCTTTGAACAGGGAAATAAATACACCGCTATCAGCATGAAAATGGAAATATCTACACAGCTATCTGCATATACATGGAAATATCTACACAACTATCTCTTTACACATGGAAATAACTACACCGCTATCTCTATAAACATGGAAATATCTACAACGCCATCTGTATTAAGAAAGAGATATCTACACCGCTATCTGTATAAACATGGAAATATCCACACCGCTATCTGTATAAACAAGGAAATACCTACACCGCTACCTGTATAAACATGGAAATATCAGCACCGCTATCGGTATGAACATGGAAATATCTACACCGCTATCTGTATGAACATGGAAATATCTACACCGATATCTGTATGAACCTGTAAATATCTTCACCGCCATCTGTATGAACATGGATATATTTAAACAGCTATCTGTATGAACATGGAAATATCTACACTGCTATCTGTATGAACATGGAAATATCTACACCGCTATCTGTATGAACATGGAAATATCTACACCGCTATCTGTTTGAACATGGAAATATCTAAACCGCTATCTGCATGAAAATAGAAATATCTACACAGGTATCTGCATATACATGGAAATATCTACAAAGCTATCTCTTTACACATGGAAATAACTACACTGCTATCTCTATAAACATGGAAATATCTACACCGCCATCTGTATGAACATGGAAATATCTGCACCGCCATCTGTATGAACATATAAATATCTACACCGCCATCTGTATTAAGATGGAGATATCTACACCGCTATCTCTATAAACAGGGAAATATCTACACCGCTGTCTGTATAAACACGGAGATATCTACACTGCTATCTGTATAAACATGGAAATATCTACACCGCTACCTGTATAAACATGGAAATATCAGCACCGCAATCTGTAGGAACATGGAAATATCTACACCGCTATCTGTATGAACATGGAAATATCTACACCACTATTTGTATGAACATGGAAATAGCTACACAGCCATCTGGATGAACATGGAAATATCTACACCGCTATCTGTATGAACACGGAAATCCATACACTGCTATCTGTATGAACATGGAAATATCTACTCCGCTATCTGTATGAACATTGAAATATCTACACTGCTATCTGTATGAACATGGATATATCTACACAGCCATCTGGATGAACATGGAAATACCTACACCGCTATCTGTGTAAACATGCATACATCTTCACAAACATGGAAATATCTACACCGCTATCTTTATGAACATTGAAATATCTACACCGCTAACTGTTTGAACAGGGAAATATATACACCGCTATCTGCATGAAAATGGAAATATCTACACAGGTATCTGCATATACATGGAAATATCTACACAGCTATCTCTTTACACATGGAAATAGCTACACCGCTATCTCTATAAACATGTACATATCTACAACGCCATCTATATGAACATGGAGATACCTGCACCACCATCTGTATGAACATATAAAAATCTACACCGCCATCAGTATTAAGGAGATATCTACACCGCTATCTGTATAAACATGGAAATATTTACACCGCTATCTGTATGAACATGGAAATATCTACACCGCTATCTGTATAAACACGGAAACATGTACACCGGTACCTGTATAAACATGGAAGTATCAGCACCGCTATAGGTAAGAACATGTCAATATCTACACGGCTATCTGTGTGAACATGGAAATATCTACACTGCTATCTGTATGAACATGGAAATATCATCACTGCCCTCTGTATGAACATGGATATATATACACAGCCATCTGGATGAACATGGAAATATCTACACCGCTATCTGTATGAACATGAAAATAGCTACACCGCTATCTGTATGAACATGGAGATACATACACCGCTATCTGTATGAACATGGAAATATCTACATCACTATCTGTATGAACATGGATATATCTACACCGCTATCTGTATGAACATGGAAATATCTTCACCGCCATCTGTATGAACATGGATATATCTACAGAGCCATCTGGATGAACATGGAAATATCTACACCGCTATCTGTGTAAACATGCATACATCTTCACCGCTTTCTGTATAAACAGGGAAATATATACACCGCTATATTTATGAACATGGAAATATCTACACCGCTAACTGTTTGAACAGGGAAATATATACACCGCTATCTGCATGAAAATGGAAATATCTACACCGCTATCTGTATGAACATGGAAATACATACACCGCTATCTGTATGAACATGGAAATACCTACACCGCTATCTGTATGAACATGGAAATATCTACACCGCAATCTGTATGAACATGGAAATATCTTCACCGCCATCTCTATGAACATGGATATATCTACACAGCCATCTGGATGAACATGGAAATATCTGCACCGCTATCTGTATGAACATGGAAATATCTACACCGCTATCTGTATGAACATGGATATATCGACACCGTCATCTGTATGAACATGGAAATGTCTGCACCGCGATCTGTATGAACATATAAATATCTACACGGCCATCTGTATTAAGTTGGAGATATCTACACCGCTATCTGCATAAACATGGGAATATCTACACCGCTATCTGTATGAACATGGAAATACATACACCACTATCTGTATGAACATGGAAATACCTACACCGTTATCTGTATGAACATGGAAATATCTTCACCGCCATCTGTATGAACATGGATAAGTCTACAAAGCCATCTGGATGAACATGGAAATATCTACACCGCTATCTGTATGAAAATGGAAATATCTACACCGCTATCTGTTTGAAAATGGAAATATCTCCACCGCTATCTGCATGAAAATGGAAATATCTACACAGCTATCTGCACATACATGGAAATATCTACAAAGCTATCTCTTTACACATTGAAACAACTTCACCGCTATCTCTATAAACATGGAAATATCTACACCGCCCTCAGTATGAACATGGAAATATCTGCGCCGTAATCTGTATGAACATATAAATATCTACACCGCCATCTGTGTTAAGATGAAGATATCTACACCGCTATCTGTATAAACATGGGAATATCTACACCGCTACCTGTATAAACATGGAAATATCTACACCGCTATCTGTATAAACATGGAAATACCTACACGGCTACCTGTATAAACATGGAAATATCAGCACCGCTATCTGTATGAACATGGAAATATCTACACCGCTATCTGTATGAACATGGAAATATCTACACCGATATCCGTAGGAACATGGAAATATCTTCACCGCCATCTCTATGAACATGGATATATCTACACAGCCATCTGGATGAACAAGGAAATATCAGCACTGCTGTCTGTATGAACATGGAAATATCTACACCGCTATGTGTATGAACATGGAAATATCTTCACCGCCATCTGTATGAACATGGATATATCTACACAGCCATCTGGATGAACATGGAAATATCTACACCGGTATCTGTTTGAACATGGAAATATCTAAATCGCTATCTGCATGAAAATGGAAATATCTACACAGCTATCTGTATATACATGGAAATATCTACACAGCTATCTCTTTACACATGGAAATAACTACTCCGCTGTCTCTATAAACATGGAAATATCTACACCGCCATTTGTATGAACATGGAAATATCTGCACCGCTATCTGTATGAACATAGAAATATCTACACCGCCATCTGTATGAAGAAGGAGATATCTACACCGCTATCTGTATAAACATGGAAATATCTACACTGCTATCTGTATATACATGGAAATATCTACACCGCTATCTGTATAAACACGGAAATAAGTACACAGCTACCTGTATAAACATGGAAGTATCAGCACCGCTATCGGTATGAACATGGCAATATCTACACGGTTATCTGTATGAACATGGAAATATCTACACCGCTATCTGTATGAACATGGAAATATCTTCACCGCCGTCTGTATCAACATGGATATATCTACACCGCTATCTGTATGAACATGGAAATATCTACACCGCCATCTGTATGAACATGGAAATATTTACAAAGCCATCAGGATGAACATGGAAATATCTAAACCGCTATCTCTATGAACATGGAAATATCTACACCACTATATGTGTAAACATGCATACATCTACACCGCTATCTGTATAAACATGGAAATATCTCCACCGCTATCTGTATGAACATGGAAATATCTACACCGCTATCTGTATGAACATGGAAATATCTACACCGCTATCTGTGTAAACATTCATACATCTTCACCGCTTTCTGTATAAACATGGAAATATCTACAGCGCTATCTGTATAAACATGGAAATATCTACACTGCTACCTGTATAAACATGGAAATATCTACACCACTATCTGTATAAACATGGAAATATCTACACCGCTATCTGTATAAACATGGAAATATCTACACCGCTATCTGTATAAACATGGAAATATCTACAACGCTACCTGTATAAAGATGGAAATATCAGCACCGCTATCTGTATGAACATGGAAATATCTACACCGCTATCTCTATGAACATGGAAATATCTACACCGATATCTGTATGAACATGGAAATATCTTCACCGCCATCTGTATGAACATGGATATATCTACACAGCCATCTGGATGAACACGGAAATATCAGCACCGCTGTCTGTATGAACATGGAAATATCTACACAGCTATCTGTATGAACATGGATATATCTACACAGCTATCTGTATGAACATGGAAATATCTGCACCTCTATCTGTATGAACATGGAAATATCTACACCGCTATCTCTATGAACATGGAAATATCTACACCGCTATCTGTATGAGCATGGAAATATCTTCACCGCCATCTGTATGAACATGGATATATCTACAGAGCCATCTGGATGAACATGGAAATATCTACACCGCTATCTGTGTAAACATGCATACATCTTCACCGCTTTCTGTATAAACAGGGAAATATATACACCGCTATATTTATGAACATGGAAATATCTACACCGCTAACTGTTTGAACAGGGAAATATATACACCGCTATCTGCATGAAAATGGAAATATCTACACCGCTATCTGTATGAACATGGAAATACCTACACCGCTATCTGTATGAACATGGAAATACCTACACCGCTATCTGTATGAACATGGAAATATCTACACCGCAATCTGTATGAACATGGAAATATCTTCACCGCCATCTCTATGAACATGGATATATCTACACAGCCATCTGGATGAACATGGAAATATCTGCACCGCTATCTGTATGAACATGGAAATATCTACACCGCTATCTGTATGAACATGGATATATCGACACCGTCATCTGTATGAACATGGAAATATCTGCACCGCGATCTGTATGAACATATAAATATCTACACCGCCATCTGTATTAAGTTGGAGATATCTACACCGCTATCTGCATAAACATGGGAATATCTACACCGCTATCTGTATGAACATGGAAATACATACACCACTATCTGTATGAACATGGAAATACCTACACCGCTATCTGTATGAACATGGAAATATCTTCACCGCCATCTGTATGAACATGGATAAGTCTACAAAGCCATCTGGATGAACATGGAAATATCTACACCGCTATCTGTATGAACATGGAAATATCTACACCGCTATCTGAAAATGGAAATATCTCCACCGCTATCTGCATGAAAATGGAAATATCTACACAGCTATCTGCACATACATGGAAATATCTACAAAGCTATCTCTTTACACATTGAAACAACTTCACCGCTATCTCTATAAACATGGAAATATCTACACCGCCCTCAGTATGAACATGGAAATATCTGCGCCGTAATCTGTATGAACATATAAATATCTACACCGCCATCTGTGTTAAGATGAAGATATCTACACCGCTATCTGTATAAACATGGGAATATCTACACCGCTACCTGTATAAACATGGAAATATCTACACCGCTATCTGTATAAACATGGAAATACCTACACGGCTACCTGTATAAACATGGAAATATCAGCACCGCTATCTGTATGAACATGGAAATATCTACACCGCTATCTGTATGAACATGGAAATATCTACACCGATATCTGTAGGAACATGGAAATATCTTCACCTCCATCTCTATGAACATAGATATATCTACACATCCATCTGGATGAACAAGGAAATATCAGCACTGCTGTCTGTATGAACATGGAAATATCTACACAGCTATGTGTATGAACATGGAAATATCTTCACCGCCATCTGTATGAACATGGATATATCTACACAGCCATCTGGATGAACATGGAAATATCTACACCGGTATCTGTTTGAACATGGAAATATCTACATCGCTATCTGCATGAAAATGGAAATATCTACACAGCTATCTGCATATACATGGAAATATCTACACAGCTATCTCTTTACACATGGAAATAACTACTCCGCTGTCTCTATAAACATGGAAATATCTACACCGCCATTTGTATGAACATGGAAATATCTGCACCGCTATCTGTATGAACATAGAATTATCTACACCGCCATCTGTATGAAGAAGGAGATATCTACACCGCTATCTGTATAAACATGGAAATATCTACACTGCTATCTGTATATACATGGAAATATCTACACCGCTATCTGTATAAACACGGAAATAAGTACACAGCTACCTGTATAAACATGGAAGTATCAGCACCGCTATCGGTATGAACATGGCAATATCTACACGGTTATCTGTATGAACATGGAAATATCTACACCGCTATCTGTATGAACATGGAAATATCTTCACCGCCGTCTGTATCAACATGGATATATCTACACCGCTATCTGTATGAACATGGAAATATCTACACCGCCATCTGTATGAACATGGAAATATTTACAAAGCCATCAGGATGAACATGGAAATATCTAAACCGCTATCTCTATGAACATGGAAATATCTACACCGCTATATGTGTAAACATGCATACATCTACACCGCTATCTGTATAAACATGGAAATATCTCCACCGCTATCTGTATGAACATGGAATTATCTACACCGCTATCTGTATGAACATGGAAATATCTACACCGCTATCTGTGTAAACATTCATACATCTTCACCGCTTTCTGTATAAACATGGAAATATCTACAGCGCTATCTGTATAAACATGGAAATATCTACACTGCTACCTGTATAAACATGGAAATATCTACACCACTATCTGTATAAACATGGAAATATCTACACCGCTATCTGTATAAACATGGAAATATCTACACCGCTATCTGTATAAACATGGAAATATCTACACCGATACCTGTATAAAGATGGAAATATCAGCACCGCTATCTGTATGAACATGGAAATATCTACACCGCTATCTGCATGAAAATGGAAATATCTACACAGCTATCTGCATACACATGGAAATATCTACAAAGCTATCTCTTTACACTTGGAAATAACTACACCACTATCTCTATAAACATGGAAATATCTATACCGCCATCTGTATGAACATGGAAATATCTGCGCCGCCATCTCTATTAACACACAAATGTCTACGCCACCATCTGTATTAAGATGGAGATATCCACACCGCTATCTGTATGAACATGGAAATATCTACACCGCTATCTGTATGAACATGGAAATATCTTCTCCGCCATCTGTATGAACATGGATATATCTACACAGCCATCTGGATGAACATGGAAATATCTACACCGCTATCTGTATGAACATGGAAATAGCTACACCTCAATCTGTATGTACATGTAAATATCTACACCGCTATCTGTATGAACATGGAAAGAACTACACCGCTCTCTGTATGAACATGGAAATATCTTCACTGCCATCTGTATGAACATGGATATATCTACACAGCCATCTGGATGAACATGGATATATCTACACCGCTATCTGTATGAACATGGAAATATCTACACTGCTATCTGTATGAACATGGAAATATCTACACCGCTATCTGTTTGAACATGGAGATATCTACACCGCTATCTGCATGAAAATGGAAATATCTACACAGCTATCTGCATATACATGGAAATATCTACAAAGCTATTTCTTTACACATGGAAATAACTATAGCGGTATCTCTATAAACATGTAAATATCTACAACGCCATCTATATGAACATGGAGATACCTGCACCACCATCTGTATGAACATATAAAAATCTACACCGCCGTCAGTATTAAGAAGGAGATATCTACACCGCTATCTGTATAAACATGGAAATATTTACACCGCTATCTGTATGAACATGGAAATATCTACACCGCTATCTGTATAAACACGGAAACATGTACACCGGTACCTGTATAAACATGGAAGTATCAGCACCGCTATAGGTATGAACATGGCAATATCTACACGGCTATCTGTGTGAACATGGAAATATCTACACCGCTATCTGTATGAACATGGAAATATCATCACTGCCATCTGTATGAACATGGATATATCTACACAGCCATCTGGATGAACATGGAAATATCTACACCGCTATCTGTATGAACATGGAAATAGCTACACCGCTATCTGTATGAACATGGAGATACATACACCGCTATCTGTATGAACATGGAAATATCTACATCACTATCTGTATGAACATGGAAATATCTACACCGCTATCTGTATGAACATGGAAATATCTTCACCGCCATCTGTATGAACATGGATATATCTACAGAGCCATCTGGATGAACATGGAAATATCTACACTGCTATCTGTGTAAACATGCGTACATCTTCACCGCTTTCTGTATAAACATGGAAATATATACACCGCTATATTTATGAACATGGAAATATCTACACCGCTAACTGTTTGAACAGGGAAATATATACACCGCTATCTGCATGAAAATGGAAATATCTACACCGCTATCTGTATGAACATGGAAATACATACACCGCTATCTGTATGAACATGGAAATACCTACACCGCTATCTGTATGAACATGGAAATATCTACACCGCAATCTGTATGAACATTGAAATATCTTCACCGCCATCTCTATGAACATGGATATATCTACACAGCCATCTGGATGAACATGGAAATATCTGCACCGCTATCTGTATGAACATGGAAATATCTACACCGCTATCTGTATGAACATGGATATATCGACACCGTCATCTGTATGAACATGGAAATATCTGCACCGCGATCTGTATGAACACATAAATATCTACACCGCCATCTGTATTAAGTTGGAGATATCTACACCGCTATCTGCATAAACATGGGAATATCTACACCGCTATATGTATGAACATGGAAATACATACACCACTATCTGTATGAACAAGGAAATACCTACACCGCTATCTGTATGAACATGGAAATATCTTCACCGCCATCTGTATGAACATGGATAAGTCTACAAAGCCATCTGGATGAACATGGAAATATCTACACGGCTATCTGTATGAACATGGAAATATCTACACCGCTATCTGTTTGAAAATCGAAATATCTACACCGCTATCTGCATGAAAATGGAAATATCTACACAACTATCTGCACATACATGGAAATATCTACAAAGCTATCTCTTTACACATTGAAACAACTTCACCGCTATCTCTATAAACATGGAAATATCTACACCGCCCTCAGTATGAACATGGAAATATCTGCGCCGTCATCTGTATGAACATATAAATATCTACACCGCCATCTGTGTTAAGATGAAGATATCTACACCGCTATCTGTATAAACATGGGAATATCTACACCGCTACCTGTATAAACATGGAAATATCTACACCGCTATCTGTATAAACATGGAAATACCTACACAGCTACCTGTATAAACATGGAAATATCAGCACCGCTATCTGTATGAACATGGAAATATCTACACCGCTATCTGTATGAACATGGAAATATCTACACAGATATCTGTAGGAACATGGAAATATCTTCACCGCCATCTCTATGAACATGGATATATCTACACAGCCATCTGGATGAACAAGGAAATATCAGCACTGCTGTCTGTATGAACATGGAAATATCTACACCGCTATGTATATGAACATGGAAATATCTTCACCGCCATCTGTATGAACATGGATATATCTACACAGCCATCTGGATGAACCTGGAAATATCTACACCGGTATCTGTTTGAAAATGGAAATATCTACATCGCTATCTGCATGAAAATGGAAATATCTACACAGCTATCTGCATATACATGGAAATATCTACACAGCTATCTCTTTACACATGGAAATAACTACACCGCTGTCTCTATAAAAATGGAAATATCTACACCGCCATCTGTATGAACATGGAAATATCTGCACCGCTATCTGTATGAACATAGAAATATCTACACCTCCATCTGTATTAAGTTGGAGATATCTACCCCGCTATCTGCATAAACATGGGAATATCTACACCGCTATCTGTATGAACATGGAAATACATACACCACTATCAGTATGAACATGGAAATACCTACACCGCTATCTGTATGAACATGGAAATATCTTCACCGCCATCTGTATGAACATGGATAAGCCTATAAAGCCATCTGGATGAACATGGAAATATCTACACCGCCATCTGTATGAACATGGAAATATCTGCACCGCTATCTGTATGAACATATAAATATCTACACCGCCATCTGTATGAAGGAGATATCTACACCGCTATCTGTATAAAGATGGAAATATCTACACCGCTATCTGTATATACATGGAAATATCTACACCGCTATCTGTATAAACACGGAAATAAGTACACAGCTACCTGTATAAACATGGAAGTATCAGCACCGCTATCGGTATGAACATGGCAATATCTACACGGTTATCTGTATGAACATGGAAATATCTACACCGCTATCTGTATGAACATGGAAATATCTTCACCGCCGTCTGTATCAACATGGATATATCTACACCGCTATCTGTATGAACATGGAAATATCTACACCGCCATCTGTATGAACATGGAAATATTTACAAAGCCATCAGGATGAACATGGAAATATCTAAACCGCTATCTGTATGAACATGGAAATATCTACACCGCTATATGTGTAAACATGCATACATCTACACCGCTATCTGTATAAACATGGAAATATCTCCACCGCTATCTGTATGTACATGGAAATATCTACACCGCTATCTGTGTAAACATTCATACATCTTCACCGCTTTCTGTATAAACATGGAAATATCTACAGCGCTATCTGTATAAACATGGAAATATCTACACTGCTACCTGTATAAACATGGAAATATCTACACCGCTATCTGTATAAACATGGAAATAACTACACCGCTATCTGTAGAAACATGGAAATATCTACACCGCTATCTGTATAAACATGGAAATATCTACACCGCTACCTGTATAAAGATGGAAATATCAGCACCGCTATCTGTATGAACATGGAAATATCTACACCGCTATCTCTATGAACATGGAAATATCTACACCGATATCTGTATGAACATGGAAATATCTTCACCGCCATCTGTATGAACATGGATATATCTACACAGCCATCTGGATGAACACGGAAATATCAGCACCGCTGTCTGTATGAACATGGAAATATCTACACAGCTATCTGTATGAACATGGATGTATCTACACAGCTATGTGTATGAACATGGAAATATCTACACCTCTATCTGTATGAACATGGAAATATCTACACTGCTATCTGTTTGAACATGGAAATATCTACACCGCTATCTGCATGAAAATGGAAATATCTACACCGCTATCTGTATGAACATGGAAATAACTTCACCGCCATCTGTATGAACATGGATATATCTACACAGCCATCTGGATGAACATGGAAATATCAGCACCGCTGTGTGTATGAGCATGGAAATATCTACACCGCTATCTGTATGAACATTGAAATATCTACACCGCTATCTGTATGAACATGGAAATATCTTCACCGCCATCTGTATGAAGATGGATATATCTACACAGCCATCTGGATGAACATGGAAATATCAGCACCGCTGTGTGTATGAGCATGGAAATATCTACACCGCTATCTGTATGAACATGGAAATATCTACACCGCTATCTGTATGAACATGGAAATATCTTCACCGCCATCTGTATGAAGATGGATATATCTACACAGCCATCTGGATGAACATGGAAATATCTACACCGCTATCTGTATGAACATGGAAACATCTTCACCGCCATCTGTATGAACATGGATATACCTACACAGCCATCTGGATGAACATGGAAATATCTACACCGCTATCTGTATGAACATGGAAATATCTACACCGCTATCTGTGTAAACATGCATACATCTTCACCGCTATCTGTATAAACATGGAAATACCTACACCGCTATCTGTATAAACATGGAAATATCTACTCCACTCTCTGTTTGAACATGGAAATATCTACACCGCTATCTGCATGAAAATGGAAATATCTACACAGCTATCTGCATACACATGGAAATATCTACAAAGCTATCTCTTTACACTTGGAAATAACTACACCACTATCTCTATAAACATGGAAATATCTATACCGCCATCTGTATGAACATGGAAATATCTGCGCCGCCATCTCTATTAACACACAAATATCTACGCCACCATCTGTATTAAGATGGAGATATCCACACCGCTATCTGTATGAACATGGAAATATCTACACCGCTATCTGTATGAACATGGAAATATCTTCTCCGCCATCTGTATGAACATGGATATATCTACACAGCCATCCGGATGAACATGGAAATATCTTCACCGCTATCTGTATGAACATGGAAATATCTACACCTCAATCTGTATGTACATGGAAATATCTACACCGCTATCTGTATGAACATGGAAAGAACAACACCGCTCTCTGTATGAACATGGAAATATCTTCACCGCCATCTGTATGAACATGGATATATCTACACAGCCATCTGGATGAACATGGATATATCTACACCGCTATCTGTATGAACATGGAAATATCTACACTGCTATCTGTATGAACATGGAAATATCTACACCGCTATCTGTTTGAACATGGAGATATCTACACCGCTATCTGCATGAAAATGGAAATATCTACACAGCTATCTGAATATACATGGAAATATCTACAAAGCTATTTCTTTACACATGGAAATAACAACAGCGGAATCTCTATAAACATGGAAATATCTACACCGCCATCTGTACGAACATGGAAATATCTGCACCGCCATCTGTATGAACATATAATTACCTGCACCGTCATCTATATTAAGATGGAATTATCTACACCGCTATCTGTATAAACATGGAAATATCTACACCGCTATATGTATAAACATGGAAATATCTACACCGCTATCTGTATAAACATGGAAATATCTACACCGCTACCTGTAAAAAGATGGAAATATCAGCACCGCTATCTGTATGAACATGGAAATATCTACACTGCTATCTCTATGAACATGGAAATACCTACACCGATATCTGTATGAACATGGAAATATCTTCACCGCCATCTGTGTGAACATAGATATATCTACACAGCCATCTGGATGAACACGGAAATATCAGCACCGCTGCCTGTATGAACATGGAAATATCTACACAGCTATCTGTATGAACATGGAAATATCTACACCTCTATCTGTATGAACATGGAAATATCTACACTGCTATCTGTTTGAACATGGAAATATCTACACCGCTATCTGCATGAAAATGGAAATATCTACACAGCTATCTGCATATACATGGAAATATCTACAAAGCTATTTCTTTACACATGGAAATAACTACACCGCTGTCTCTATAAACATGGAAATATTTACACCGCCATCTGTATGAACATGGAAATATCTGCACCGCCATCTGTATGAACATATAAATATCTACACCGCCATCGGTATTAAGATGAAGATATCTACACCGCTATCTGCATAAACATGGAAATATCTACACCACTATCTGTATGAACATGGAAATATCTACACCGCTATCTGTATGAACATGGAAATATCTTCACCGCCATCTGTATGAAGATGTATATATCTACACAGCCATCTGGATGAACATGGAAATATCTACACCGCTATCTGGATGAACATGGAAATATCTACACCGCTATCTGTGTAAACATTCATACATCTTCACCGCTATCTGTATAAACATGGAAATATCTACAGCGCTATCTGTATAAACATGGAAATATCTACACTGCTACCTGTATAAACATGGAAATATCTACACCGCTATCTGTATAAACATGGAAATATCTACACCGCTATCTGTATAAACATGGAACTATCTACACCGCTATCTGTATAAACATGGAAATATCTACACGGCTACCTGTATAAAGATGGAAATAGCACCGCTATGTGTATGAACATGGAAATATCTACACCGCTATCTCTATGAACATGGAAATATCTACACCGATATCTGTATGAACATGGAAATATCTTCACCGCCATCTGTATGAACATGGATATATCTACACAGCCATCTGGATGAACACGGAAATATCAGCACCGCTGTCTGTATGAACCTGGAAATATCTACACAGCTATCTGTATGAACATGGAAATATCTACACCTCTATCTGTATGAACATGGAAATATCTACACTGCTATCTGTTTGAACATGGAAAAATCTACACCGCTATCTGCATGAAAATGGAAATATCTGCACAGCTATCTGCATATACATGGAAATATCTACAAAGCTATGTCTTTACACATGGAAATAACTACACCGCTGTCTCTATAAACATGGAAATATGTACACCGCCATCTGTATGAACATGGAAATATCTGCACCGCCATCTCTATGAACATAGAAATATCTACACCGCTATCTGTATAAACATGGAAATATCTACAGAGCTATCTGTATAAACATGGAAATATCTACACCGCTACCTGTATAAACATGGAAATATCTACACCGCTATCTGTTTGAACATGGAAATATCTACACCGCTATCTGCATGAAAATGGAAATACCTACACAGCTATCTGCATACACATGGAAATATCTACAAAGCTATCTCTTTACACTTGGAAATAACTACACCGCTATCTCCATACACATGGAAATATCTATACCGCCATCTGTATGAACATGGAAATATCTGCACCGCCATCTCTATTAACATACAAATATCTACGCCGCCATCTGTATTAAGATGGAGATATCCACACCGCTATCTGTATGAACATGGAAATATCTACACCGCTATCTGTATGAACATGGAAATATCTTCACCGCCATCTGTATGAACATGGATATATCTACACAGCCATATGGATGAACATGGAAATATCTACACCGCTATATGTATGAACATGGAAATAGCTACACCTCAATCTGCATGAACATGGAAATATCTACACCGCTATCTGTATGAACATGGAAAGAACTACACCGCTATCTGTATGAACATGGAAATATCTTCACCGCCATCTGTATGAACATGGATATATGTACACAGCCATCTGGATGAACATGGATATATCTACACCGCTATCTGTATGAACATGGAAATATCTACACTGCTATCTGTGTAAACATGCATACATCTTCACCGCTATCTGTATAAACATGGTAATATCTACACCGCTATCTGTATGAACATGGAAGTATCTACACCGCTATCTGTTTGAACATGGAGATATCTACACCGCTATCTGCATGAAAATGGAAATATCTACAAAGCTATCTGCATATACATGGAAATATCTACAAAGCTATTTCTTTACACATGGAAATAACTACACCGCTATCTCTATAAACATGGAAATATCTACACCGCCATCTGTATGAACATGGAAATATCTGCACCCCCATCTGTATGAACATATAATTATCTGCACCGCCATCTATATTAAGATGGAGATATCTACACCGCTATCTGTATAAACATGGAAATATCTACACCGCTATCTGTAGAAACATGGAAATATCTACACCGCTATCTGTATAAACATGGAAATATCTACACCGCTACCGGTATAAAGATGGAAATATCAGCACCGCTATCTGTATGAACATGGAAATATCTACACCGCTATCTCTATGAACATGGAAATATCTACACCGATATCTGTATGAACATGGAAATATCTTCACCGCCATCTGTATGAACATGGATATATCTACACAGCCATCTGGATGAACACGGAAATATCAGCACCGCTGTCTGTATGAACATGGAAATATCTACACCTCTATCTGTATGAACATGGAAATATCTACACTGCTATCTGTTTGAACATGGAAATATCTACACCGCTATCTGTTTGAACATGGAGATATCTACACCGCTATCTGCATGAAAATGGAAATATCTACACAGCTATCTGAATATACATGGAAATATCTACAAAGCTATTTCTTTACACATGGAAATAACAACAGCGGAATCTCTATAAACATGGAAATATCTACACCGCCATCTGTACAAACATGGAAATATCTGCACCGCCATCTGTATGAACATATAATTACCTGCACCGTCATCTATATTAAGATGGAATTATCTACACCGCTATCTGTATAAACATGGAAATATCTACACCGCTATATGTATAAACATGGAAATATCTACACCGCTATCTGTATAAACATGGAAATATCTACACCGCTACCTGTAAAAAGATGGAAATATCAGCACCGCTATCTGTATGAACATGGAAATATCTACACTGCTATCTCTATGAACATGGAAATACCTACACCGATATCTGTATGAACATGGAAATATCTTCACCGCCATCTGTGTGAACATAGATATATCTACACAGCCATCTGGATGAACACGGAAATATCAGCACCGCTGCCTGTATGAACATGGAAATATCTACACAGCTATCTGTATGAACATGGAAATATCTACACCTCTATCTGTATGAACATGGAAATATCTACACTGCTATCTGTTTGAACATGGAAATATCTACACCGCTATCTGCATGAAAATGGAAATATCTACACAGCTATCTGCATATACATGGAAATATCTACAAAGCTATTTCTTTACACATGGAAATAACTACACCGCTGTCTCTATAAACATGGAAATATTTACACCGCCATCTGTATGAACATGGAAATATCTGCACCGCCATCTGTATGAACATATAAATATCTACACCGCCATCGGTATTAAGATGAAGATATCTACACCGCTATCTGCATAAACATGGAAATATCTACACCACTATCTGTATGAACATGGAAATATCTACACCGCTATCTGTATGAACATGGAAATATCTTCACCGCCATCTGTATGAAGATGTATATATCTACACAGCCATCTGGATGAACATGGAAATATCTACACCGCTATCTGGATGAACATGGAAATATCTACACCGCTATCTGTGTAAACATTCATACATCTTCACCGCTATCTGTATAAACATGGAAATATCTACAGCGCTATCTGTATAAACATGGAAATATCTACACTGCTACCTGTATAAACATGGAAATATCTACACCGCTATCTGTATAAACATGGAAATATCTACACCGCTATCTGTATAAACATGGAACTATCTACACCGCTATCTGTATAAACATGGAAATATCTACACGGCTACCTGTATAAAGATGGAAATATCAGCACCGCTATGTGTATGAACATGGAAATATCTACACCGCTATCTCTATGAACATGGAAATATCTACACCGATATCTGTATGAACATGGAAATATCTTCACCGCCATCTGTATGAACATGGATATATCTACACAGCCATCTGGATGAACACGGAAATATCAGCACCGCTGTCTGTATGAACCTGGAAATATCTACACAGCTATCTGTATGAACATGGAAATATCTACACCTCTATCTGTATGAACATGGAAATATCTACACTGCTATCTGTTGGAACATGGAAAAATCTACACCGCTATTTGCATGAAAATGGAAATATCTGCACAGCTATCTGCATATACATGGAAATATCTACAAAGCTATGTCTTTACACATGGAAATAACTACACCGCTGTCTCTATAAACATGGAAATATGTACACCGCCATCTGTATGAACATGGAAATATCTGCACCACCATCTGTATGAACATAGAAATATCTACACCGCTATCTGTATAAACATGGAAATATCTACAGAGCTATCTGTATAAACATGGAAATATCTACACCGCTACCTGTATAAACATGGAAATATCTACACCGCTATCTGTTTGAACATGGAAATATCTACACCGCTATCTGCATGAAAATGGAAATACCTACACAGCTATCTGCATACACATGGAAATATCTACAAAGCTATCTCTTTACACTTGGAAATAACTACACCGCTATCTCCATACACATGGAAATATCTATACCGCCATCTGTATGAACATGGAAATATCTGCACCGCCATCTCTATTAACATACAAATATCTACGCCGCCATCTGTATTAAGATGGAGATATCCACACCGCTATCTGTATGAACATGGAAATATCTACACCGCTATCTGTATGAACATGGAAATATCTTCACCGCCATCTGTATGAACATGGATATATCTACACAGCCATATGGATGAACATGGAAATATCTACACCGCTATATGTATGAACATGGAAATAGCTACACCTCAATCTGCATGAACATGGAAATATCTACACCGCTATCTGTATGAACATGGAAAGAACTACACCGCTATCTGTATGAACATGGAAATATCTTCACCGCCATCTGTATGAACATGGATATATGTACACAGCCATCTGGATGATCATGGATATATCTACACCGCTATCTGTATGAACATGGAAATATCTACACTGCTATCTGTGTAAACATGCATACATCTTCACCGCTATCTGTATAAACATGGTAATATCTACACCGCTATCTGTATGAACATGGAAATATCTACACCGCTATCTGTTTGAACATGGAGATATCTACACCGCTATCTGCATGAAAATGGAAATATCTACAAAGCTATCTGCATATACATGGAAATATCTACAAAGCTATTTCTTTACACATGGAAATAACTACACCGCTATCTCTATAAACATGGAAATATCTACACCGCCATCTGTATGAACATGGAAATATCTGCACCCCCATCTGTATGAACATATAATTATCTGCACCGCCATCTATATTAAGATGGAGATATCTACACCGCTATCTGTATAAACATGGAAATATCTACACCGCTATCTGTAGAAACATGGAAATATCTACACCGCTATCTGTATAAACATGGAAATATCTACACCGCTACCGGTATAAAGATGGAAATATCAGCACCGCTATCTGTATGAACATGGAAATATCTACACCGCTATCTCTATGAACATGGAAATATCTACACCGATATCTGTATGAACATGGAAATATCTTCACCGCCATCTGTATGAACATGGATATATCTACACAGCCATCTGGATGAACACGGAAATATCAGCACCGCTGTCTGTATGAACATGGAAATATCTACACCTCTATCTGTATGAACATGGAAATATCTACACTGCTATCTGTTTGAACATGGAAATATCTACACCGCTATCTGAATAAACATGGAAATATCTACACCGCTATCTGTATAAACATGGAAATATCTACACCGCTATCTGTATAAAGATGGAAATATGAGCACCGCTATCTGTATGAACATGGAAATATCTACACCGCTATCTCTATGAACATGTAAATATCTGCACCGATATCTGTATGAACATGGAAATATCTTCACCGCCATCTGTATGAACATGGATATATCTACACAGCCATCTGGATGAACATAGAAATATCTACACAGCTATCTCTATGAACATGGAAATACCTACACCGCTATCTGAATAAACATGGAAATATCTACACCGCTATCTGTTTGAAGTTGGAAATATCTACACCGCTATCTGCATGAAAATGGAAATATCTACACAGCTATCTGCATACACATGGAAATATCTACAAAGCTATCTCTTTACACTTGGAAATAACTACACCGCTATCTCTTTACACACGGAAATAACTACACCGCTATATCTATAAACATGGAAATATCTACACCGCCATCTGTATGAACATGGAAATATCTGCACCGCCATCTGTATGAACATAAAAATATCTACACCGCCATCTGTATGAACATGGAAATATCTGCACCGCTATCTGTATGAACATGGAAATATCTACACCGCTATCGGTGTAAACATGCATACATCTTCACCGCTATCTCTATAAACATGGAAATATATACACCGATATCTGTATGAACATGGAAATATCTACACCTCTGTTTGAACTTGGAAATATCTAAACCGCTATCTGCATGAAAATGGAAATATCTACAGAGCTATCTGCATATACATGGAAAAATCTACACAGCTATCTCTTTACCAATGGCAATAACTACACCGCTATCTGTATGAACATGGAAATATCTGCACCGCCATCTGTATGAACATATAAATATCTACACCGCCAAATGTATTAAGATGGAGATATCTACACCGCTATCTGTATGAACATGGATATGTCTACACAGCCATCTGGATGAACATGGAAATATCTACACCGCTATCTGTATGAACATGGAAATATATACACCGCTATCTGTATGAACATGGAAATATCTACACCGCTATCTGTATGAACATGGAAATATCTACACCGCTATCTGTATGAACATGGAAATATATACACCGCTATCTGTATGAACATGGAAATAACTACACCGCTATCTGTTTGAACATGGAAATATCTACACCGCTGTCTGCATGAAAATGGAAATATCTACACAGCTATCTGCATATACATGGAAATATCTACATAGCTATCTCTTTACACATGGAAATAACTACACCGCTATCTCTAAAAACATGGAAATATCTACACCGCCATCTGTATGAACATGGAAATATCTTCACTGCCATCTGTATGAACATATAAATATCTACACCGCCATCTGTATTAAGGAGATATCTACACCGCTATCTGTATAAACATGGAAATATCTACACTGCTATCTGTATAAACATGGAAATATCTACACCGCTATCTGTATAAAAATGGAAATATCAGCACCGCTATCAGTATGAACATGGAAATATCTGCACCGCCATCTGTATGAACATGGAAGTATCTACACCGCTATCTGTGTGAACATGGAGATATCTACACCGCTATCTGTATGAACATGGAAATATCTACACCGCCATCTGTATGAACATGGAAATATCTGCACCGCCATGTGTATGAACATATAAATATCTGCACCGCCATCTGTATTAAGAAGGAGATATCTACACCGCTATCCGTATAAACATCGAAATATCTACACTGCTATCTGTATAAACATGGAAATATCTACACCGCTATCTGTATAAACATGGAAATATCTACACCGCTACGTGTATAAACATGGAAATAACAGCACCGCTATCAGTATGAACATGGAAATATCTACACCGCTATCTGTATGAACATGGAAATATCTACACAGCTATCTGTATGAACATGGAAGTAACTTCACCGCCATCAGTATGAACATGGATATATCCACACAGCCATCTGTATGATCATGGAAATATCTACACCGCTATATGTATGAACATGGAAATATCTACACCGCTATCTGTATGAACATGGAAATATCTTCACCGCCATCTGTATGAACATGGATATGTCTAAACAGCCATCTGGATGAACATGGAAATATCTACACCGCGATCTGTATGAACATGGAAATATCTGCACTGCCATCTGTATGAACATATAAATATCTACACCGCCATCTGTATTAAGATGGAGATATCTTCACCGCTATCTGTATAAACTTGGAAATATCTACACCGCTATCTGTATAAACATGGAAATACCTACACCGCTGCCTGTATAAACATGGAAATATCAGCACTGCTATCTGCATGAACCTGGAAATATCTACACCGCGATATCAATGAACATGGAAATATCTACACCGCTATCTGTATGAACATGGATATATCTACACAGCCATCTGGATGAACATGGAAATATCTACACCGCTATCTGCATGAACATGGAAATATCTACACCGCTATTTGAGTAAACATGCATACATCTTCACCGCAATCTGTAAAAGCATGGAAATAGCTACACCGCTATCTGAATGAACATGGAAATATCTACAACGCTATCTGTTTGATCATGGAAATATCTAAACCGCTATCAGCATGAAAATGGAAATATCTACACCGCTATCTGCATATACATGGAAATATCTACAAAGCTATCTCTTTACACATGGAAATAACTACAGCGCTATCTGTATGAACATGGAAATATCTAAACAGCCACCTGTATGAACACGGAAATATCTGCACCGCCATCTCTATGAACATATAAATATCTACACCGCCATCTCTATTAAGAAGGAGATATCCACAATGCTATCTGTATAAACATGGATATATCTACACCGCTCTCTGTATAAACATGGAAATATCTACACTGCTACCTGTATAAACATGGAAATATCTAAACCGCTACCTGTATAAACATGGAAATATCAGCACCGCTATCTGTATGAACATGGAAATATCAGCCCCTCTATCTGTATGAACATGGAAATATCTACACCGCTATCTCTATGAACATGGAAATATCTACACCGCTATCTGTTTGAACATGAAAATCTCTAAACCGCTATCTGCATGAAAATGGAAATATCCACACAGCTATCTGCATATACATGGAAATATCTACACAGCTATCTCTTTACACATGGAAATAACTACACCGCTATCTGTATGAACATGGAAATATCTTCACCGCCATCTGTATGAACATGGATATATCTACACAGCCATCTGGATGAACATGGAAATATCTACACCGCTATCTGTTTGAACATGTAAATATCTACACCGCTATCTGAATGAAAGTGGAAATATCTGCACAGCTATCTGCATATACATGGAAATATCTACACAGCTATCTGTATAAACATGGAAATATCAGCACCGCTATCTGTATGAACATGAAAATAACTACACCGCTATCTGTATGAACATGGAAATATCTACACCGCTATCTGTATGAACATGGAAATATCTACACCTCTATCTGTATGAACATGGAAATATCTACACCGCCATCTGTATGAACATGGATATGTCTACTCAGCCATCTAGATGAACATGGAAATATCTACACCGCGATCTGTATGAACATGGAAATATCTACACTGCTATCTGTGTAAACATGCATACATCATCACCGCTATCTGTATAAACATGGAAATATCTACACCGCTATCTGTATGAACTTGGAAATATCTACACCGCTATCTGTTTGAACATGGAAATATCTAAACCGCTATCTGCATGAAAATGGAAATATCTACAGAGCTATCTGCATATACATGGAAATACCTACACATCTATCTCTTTACACATGGAAATAACTACACCGCTATCTGTATGAACATGGAAATATCTACACCGCCATCTGTATGAACATGGAAATATCTGCACCGCCATCTGTATGAACATATAAATAACTACACGGCCATCTGTATTAAGATAGAAATATCTACACCGCTGTCTGTATAAACATGGAAATATCTACACCGCTATCTGTATGAACATAGAAATATCTACACCGCCATCTGTATTAAGAAGGAGATATCTACAATGCTATCTGTATAAACATGGATATATCTACACCGCTCTCTGTATAAACATGGAAATATCTACACTGCTACCTGTATAAACATGGAAATATCTAAACCGCTATCTGCATGAACATGGAAATATCTACACCGCTATTTGAGTAAACATGCATACATCTTCACCGCAATCTGTAAAAGCATGGAAATAGCTACACCGCTATCTGAATGAACATGGAAATATCTACAACGCTATCTGTTTGATCATGGAAATATCTAAACCGCTATCAGCATGAAAATGGAAATATCTACACCGCTATCTGCATATACATGGAAATATCTACAAAGCTATCTCTTTACACATGGAAATAACTACACCGCTATCTGTATGAACATGGAAATATCTAAACAGCCACCTGTATGAACACGGAAATATCTGCACCGCCATCTGTATGAACATATAAATATCTACACCGCCATCTGTATTAAGAAGGAGATATCCACAATGCTATCTGTATAAACATGGATATATCTACACCGCTCTCTATATAAACATGGAAATATCTACACTGCTACCTGTATAAACATGGAAATATCTAAACCGCTACCTGTATAAACATGGAAATATCAGCACCGCTATCTGTATGAACATGGAAATATCAGCCCCTCTATCTGTATGAACATGGAAATATCTACACCGCTATCTCTATGAACATGGAAATATCTACACCGCTATCTGTTTGAACATGAAAATCTCTAAACCGCTATCTGCATGAAAATGGAAATATCCACACAGCTATCTGCATATACATGGAAATATCTACACAGCTATCTCTTTACACATGGAAATAACTACACCGCTATCTGTATGAACATGGAAATATCTTCACCGCCATCTGTATGAACATGGATATATCTACACAGCCATCTGGATGAACATGGAAATATCTACACCGCTATCTGTTTGAACATGTAAATATCTACACCGCTATCTGAATGAAAGTGGAAATATCTGCACAGCTATCTGCATATACATGGAAATATCTACACAGCTATCTGTATAAACATGGAAATATCCGCACCGCTATCTGTATGAACATGAAAATAACTACACCGCTATCTGTATGAACATGGAAATATCTACACCGCTATCTGTATGAACATGGAAATATCTACACCTCTATCTGTATGAACATGGAAATATCTACACCGCCATCTGTATGAACATGGATATGTCTACTCAGCCATCTAGATGAACATGGAAATATCTACACCGCGATCTGTATGAACATGGAAATATCTACACTGCTATCTGTGTAAACATGCATACATCATCACCGCTATCTGTATAAACATGGAAATATCTACACCGCTATCTGTATGAACTTGGAAATATCTACACCGCTATCTGTTTGAACATGGAAATATCTAAACCGCTATCTGCATGAAAATGGAAATATCTACAGAGCTATCTGCATATACATGGAAATACCTACACATCTATCTCTTTACACATGGAAATAACTACACCGCTATCTGTATGAACATGGAAATATCTACACCGCCATCTGTATGAACATGGAAATATCTGCACCGCCATCTGTATGAACATATAAATAACTACACGGCCATCTGTATTAAGATAGAAATATCTACACCGCTGTCTGTATAAACATGGAAATATCTACACCGCTATCTGTATGAACATAGAAATATCTACACCGCCATCTGTATTAAGAAGGAGATATCTACAATGCTATCTGTATAAACATGGATATATCTACACCGCTCTCTGTATAAACATGGAAATATCTACACTGCTACCTGTATAAACATGGAAATATCTAAACCGCTATCTGCATGAACATGGAAATATCTACACCGCTATTTGAGTAAACATGCATACATCTTCACCGCAATCTGTAAAAGCATGGAAATAGCTACACCGCTATCTGAATGAACATGGAAATATCTACAACGCTATCTGTTTGATCATGGAAATATCTAAACCGCTATCAGCATGAAAATGGAAATATCTACACCGCTATCTGCATATACATGGAAATATCTACAAAGCTATCTCTTTACACATGGAAATAACTACACCGCTATCTGTATGAACATGGAAATATCTAAACAGCCACCTGTATGAACACGGAAATATCTGCACCGCCATCTGTATGAACATATAAATATCTACACCGCCATCTGTATTAAGAAGGAGATATCCACAATGCTATCTGTATAAACATGGATATATCTACACCGCTCTCTGTATAAACATGGAAATATCTACACTGCTACCTGTATAAACATGGAAATATCTAAACCGCTACCTGTATAAACATGGAAATATCAGCACCGCTATCTGTATGAACATGGAAATATCAGCCCCTCTATCTGTATGAACATGGAAATATCTACACCGCTATCTCTATGAACATGGAAATATCTACACCGCTATCTGTTTGAACATGAAAATCTCTAAACCGCTATCTGCATGAAAATGGAAATATCCACACAGCTATCTGCATATACATGGAAATATCTACACAGCTATCTCTTTACACATGGAAATAACTACACCGCTATCTGTATGAACATGGAAATATCTTCACCGCCATCTGTATGAACATGGATATATCTACACAGCCATCTGGATGAACATGGAAATATCTACACCGCTATCTGTTTGAACATGTAAATATCTACACCGCTATCTGAATGAAAGTGGAAATATCTGCACAGCTATCTGCATATACATGGAAATATCTACACAGCTATCTGTATAAACATGGAAATATCAGCACCGCTATCTGTATGAACATGAAAATAACTACACCGCTATCTGTATGAACATGGAAATATCTACACCGCTATCTGTATGAACATGGAAATATCTACACCTCTATCTGTATGAACATGGAAATATCTACACCGCCATCAGTATGAACATGGATATGTCTACTCAGCCATCTAGATGAACATGGAAATATCTACACCGCGATCTGTATGAACATGGAAATATCTACACTGCTATCTGTGTAAACATGCATACATCATCACCGCTATCTGTATAAACATGGAAATATCTACACCGCTATCTGTATGAACTTGGAAATATCTACACCGCTATCTGTTTGAACATGGAAATATCTAAACCGCTATCTGCATGAAAATGGAAATATCTACAGAGCTATCTGCATATACATGGAAATACCTACACATCTATCTCTTTACACATGGAAATAACTACACCGCTATCTGTATGAACATGGAAATATCTACACCGCCATCTGTATGAACATGGAAATATCTGCACCGCCATCTGTATGAACATATAAATAACTACACGGCCATCTGTATTAAGATAGAAATATCTACACCGCTGTCTGTATAAACATGGAAATATCTACACCGCTATCTGTATGAACATAGAAATATCTACACCGCCATCTGTATTAAGAAGGAGATATCTACAATGCTATCTGTATAAACATGGATATATCTACACCGCTCTCTGTATAAACATGGAAATATCTACACTGCTACCTGTATAAACATGGAAATATCTAAACCGCTACCTGTATAAACATGGAAATATCAGCACCGCTATCTGTATGAACATGGAAATATCAGCCCCTCTATCTGTATGAACATGGAAATATCTGCACTGCTATCTGTATGAACATGGAAATACATACACCGCTATCTGTATGAACATGGAAATAGCTACACCGCTTTCTGTATGAACATGGAAATATCTACACCGCTATCTGTATGGACATGGAAATATCTACACCGCTATCTGTATGAACATGGAAATAACTTCACCGCCATCAGTATGAACATGGATATATCTACACAGCCATCTGTATGATCATGGAAATATCTACACCGCTATCTGCATGAACATGGAAATATCTACACCGCTACCTGTATAAACCTGGAAATATCAGCACCGCTATCTGTATGAACATGGAAATATCTACACCGCTATCTCTATGAACATGGAAATATCTTCACCGCTATCTGTATGAACATGGAAATAGATACAACGCTATCTGTATGAACATGGAAATATCTACACCACTATCTGTATGAACATGAAAATATCTACACCGCCATCTGTATGAACATGGATATATCTACACAGCCATCTGGATGAACATGGAAATATCTACACCGCTATCTGCATGAACATGGAAATATCTACACCGCTATCTGTGTAAATATGCATACATCTCCGCAATCTGTATAAGCATGGAAATATCTACACCGCTATCTGTATGAACATGGAAATATCTACACCGCCATCTGTATGAACATGGAAATATCTGCACCGCCATCTGTATGAACATATAAATATCTACTCCGCCATCTGTATTAAGATGGAGATATCTACACCGCTATCTGTAAAAACATGGAAATATCTACACCGCTATCTGTATAAACATGGAAATATCTACACTGCTATCTGTATAAACATGGAAATATCTACACCGCTACCTGTATAAACATGGAAATATCAGCACCGCTATCTGTAAGAATGTGGAAATAGCCCCTCTATCTGTATGAACATGGAAATATCTACACCGGTATCTCTATGAACATGGAAATATCAACACCGCTATCTGTTTGAACATGGAAATATCTAAACCGCTATCTGCATGAACATGGAAATATCTACACAGCTATCTGCATATACATGGAAATATCTACACAGTTATCTCTTTACAAATGGAAATAACTACACCGCTATCTGTATGAACATGGAAATATCTTCACTGCCATCTGTATGAACATGGATATATCTACCCAGCCATCTGGATGAACATGGGAATATCTACACCGCTATCTGTATGAACATGGATATATCTACACCGCTATCTGTGTAAACATGCACACATCTTCACCGCTATCTGTATAAACATGGAAATATCTACACTGCTATCTGCATGAACATGGAAATATCTACACCGCTATCTGTTTGAACATGGAAATATCTACACCGCTATCTGCATGAAAATGGAAATACCTACACAGCGATCTGCATATACATGGAAATATCTACAAAGCTATATCTTTACACATGGAAATAACTACAGCGCTATCTCTATAAACATGGAAATATATACTACACCATCTGTATGAACATGGAAATATCTGCACCGCCATCTGTATGAACATATAAATATCTACACCGCCATCTATATTAAGATGGAGATATCTACACCGCTATCTGTATAAACTTGGAAATATCTACACCGCTATCTGTATAAACATGGAAATATCTACACGGCTATGTGTATAAACATGGAAATATCTACACCGCTACCTGTATAAACATTTAAATATCTACACCGCTATCTGCATGAAAATGGAAATACCTACACAGTGATCTGCATATACATGGAAATATCTACAAAGCTATATCTTTACACATGGAAATAACTACAGCGCTATCTCTATAAACGTGGAAATATATACTCCACCATCTGTATGAACATGGAAATATCTGCACCGCCATCTGTATGAACATATAAATATCTACACCGCCATCTATATTAAGATGGAGATATCTACACCGCTATCTGTATAAACTTGGAAATATCTACACGGCTATCTGTATAAACATGGAAATATCTACACGGCTATCTGTATAAACATGGAAATATCTACACCGCTACCGGTATAAACATTTAAATATCAGCACCGCTATCTGTATGAACATGGAAATACCTACACCGCTATCTCTATGAACATGGAAATATCTACACCACTATCTGTATGAACATGGAAATAGCTACACCGCTATCTGAATGAACATGGAAATATCTACACCACTACCTGTATGAACATGGAAATATCTACACCTCTATCTCTATGAACATGGATATATCTACACAGCCATCTGGATGAACATGGAAATATCTACACCGCTATCTGTTTGAACATGTAAATATCTACACCGCTATCTGCATGAAAGTGGAAATATCTACACAGCTATCTGCATATACATGGAAATATCTACACAGCTATCTGTATAAACATGGAAATATCAGCACCGCTATCTGTATGAACATGAAAATATCTACACCGCTATCTGTATGAACATGGAAATATCTACACCCCTATCTGTATGAACATGGAAATATCTACACCTCTATCTGTATGAACATGGAAATATCTACACCGCTATCGGTTTGAACATGGAAATATCTACACCGCCATCTGTATGAACATGGATATGTCTACTCAGCCATCTAGATGAACATGGAAATATCTACACCGCGATCTGTATGAACATGGAAATATCTACACTGCTATCTGTGTAAACATGCATACATCATCACCGCTATCTGTATAAACATGGAAATATCTACACCGCTATCTGTATGAACTTGGAAATATCTACACCGCTATCTGTTTGAACATGGAAATATCTAAACCGCTATCTGCATGAAAATGGAAATATCTACAGAGCTATCTGCATATACATGGAAATACCTACACATCTATCTCTTTACACATGGAAATAACTACACTGCTATCTGTATGAACATGGAAATACCTACACCGCCATCTGTATGAACATGGAAATATCTGCACCGCCATCTGTATGAACATATAAATAACTACACGGCCATCTGTATTAAGATAGAAATATCTACACCGCTGTCTGTATAAACATGGAAATATCTACACCGCTATCTGTATGAACATAGAAATATCTACACTGCTATCTCTATGAACATGGAAATATCTATACCGCTATCTGTATGAACATGGAAATAGCTACAACGCTATCTGTATGAACATGGAAATATCTACACCACTATCTGTATGAACATGGAAATATCTACACCGCCATCTGTATGAACATGTATATATCTACACAGCCATCTGGATGAACATGGAAATATCTACACCGCTATCTGCATGAACATGGAAATATCTGCACCGCTATCTCTGTAAATATGCATACATCTTCGCAATCTGTATAAGCATGGAGATATCTACACCGCTATCTGTATGAACATGGAAATAGCTACACAGCTATCTGTATGAACATGGAAATATCTACACCGCTATCTGTATGAACATGGAAATATCTACACTGCTATCTGTATGAACATGGAAATATCTACACCGCTATCTGTATGAACATGGATATATCTACAAAACCATCTGGATGAACATGGAAATATCTACACCGCTATCTGTATGAACGTGGAAATAGCTACACCGCTATCTGTTTGAACATGGAAATATCTAAACCGCTATCTGCATGAAAATGGAAATATCTACACAGCTATCTGCATATACATGGAAATATCTGCACAGCTATCTCTTTACACATGGAAATAACTACACCGCTATCTGTATGAACATGGAAATATCTGCACAGCCATCTGTATGAACATATAAATATCTACACCGCCATCTGTATTAAGATGGAGATATCTACACCGCTATCTGTATAAACATGGAAATATCTACACCGCTATCTGTATAAACATGGAAATATCTACACCGCTATCTGTATAAACATGATAATATCTACACCGCTACCTGTATAAACATGGAAATATCAGCACCGCTATCTGTATGAACATGGAAATAGCTACTCCGCTATCTGTATGAACATGGAAATATCTACACCGCTATCTGTATGAACATGGAAATATCTACACCGCTATCTGTATGAACATGGAAATATCTACACTGCTATATGTATGAACATGGAAATATCTACACCGCTATCTGTTTGAACATGGAAATATCTACACCACTGTCTGCATGAAAATGTAAATATCTACACAGAAATCTGTATATACATGGAAATATCTACACAGCTATCTCTTTACACATGGAAATAACTACACCGCTATCTCTAAAAATATGGAAATATCTACACCGCCATCTGTATGAACATGGAAATATCTGCACCGCCATCTGTATGAACATATAAATATCTACACCGCCATCTGTATTAAGAAGGAGATATCTGCACCGCTATCTGTATAAACCTGGAAATATCTACACCGCTATCTGTATAAACATGGAAATATCTACCCCGCTATCTGTATAAACATGGAAATATCTACACCGCTACCTGTATAAACATGGAAATAGCACAGCAATCTGTATGAATATGGAAATATCTACACCGCTATCTGTACGAACATGGAAATATCTACACCGCTATCTGTATGAACATGGAAATATCAGCCCCTCTATCTGTATGAACATGGAAATATCTACACCGCTATCTCTATGAACATGGAAATATCTACACCGCCATCTGTATGAACATGGATATATCTACACAGCCATCTGGATGAACATGGAAATATCTACACCGCTATCTGTATGAACATGGAAATATCTACACCGCTATCTGTATGAACATGGAAATACATACACCGCTATCTGTATGAACATGGAAATAGCTACACCGCTATCTGTATGCACATGGAAATTTCTTCACCGCCATCTGTATGAACATGGATATATCTACACAGCCATCTGGATGAACATGGAAATATCTACACCGCTATCTGTATGAACATGGAAATATCTACACCGCTATCTGTGTAAATATGCATACATCTTCACCGCAATCTGTATAAACATGGAAATATCTACACCGCTATCTGTATGAACATGGATATATCTACACAGCCATCTGGATGAACATGGAAATATCTACACCGCTATCTGTATGAACATGGAAATATCTACACCGCTATCTGTGTAAATATGCATACATCTTCACCGCAATCTGTATAAACATGGAAATATCTACACCGCTATCTGTGTGAACATGGAAATATCTACACCGCTATCTGTTTGAACATGGAAATATCTACACCGGTATCTGCATGAAAATGGAAATATCTACAGAGCTATCTGCATATACATAGAAATATCTACACAGCTATCTCTTTACACATGGAAATAACTACACCGCTATCTGTATGAACATGGAAATATCTACACCGCCATCTGTATGAACATGGAAATATCTGCACCGCCATCTGTATGAACATATAAATATCTACACGGCCATCTGTATTAAGATGGAGATATCTACACCGCTATTTGTATAAACATGGAAATATCTACACCGCTATCTGTATAAACATGGAAATATCTACCCCGCTACCTGTATAAACATGGAAATATCAGCACCGCTATCTGTATGAACATGGAAATATCTACACCACTATCTGTATGAACATGGAAATATCTACACCGCTATCTGTATGAACATGGAATTATCTTCACCGCCATCTGTATGAACATGGATATATCTACACAGCCATCTGGATGAACATGGAAATATCTACACCGCTATCTGTATGAACATGGAAATAGCTACACAGCTATCTGTATGAACATGGAAATATCTACACCGCTATCTGTAAGAACACGGAAATATCTACACTGCTATCTGTATGAACATGGAAATATCTACACCGCTATCTGTATGAACATGGATATATCTACACAACCATCTGGATGAACATGGAAATATCTACACCGCTATCTGTATGAACGTGGAAATAGCTACACCGCTGTCTGTTTGAACATGGAAATATCGAAACCGCTATCTGCATGAAAATGGAAATATCTACACAGCTATCTGCATATACCTGGAAATATCTGCACAGTTATCTCTTTACACATGGAAATAACTACACCGCTATCTGTATGAACATGGAAATATCTGCACAGCCATCTGTATGAACATATAAACGTCTACACCGCCATCTGTATTAAGATGGAGATATCTACACCGCTATCTGTATAAACATGGAAATGTCTACACCGCTATCTGTATAAACATGGAAATATCAGCACCGCTATCTGTATGAACATGGAAATATCAGCCCCTCTATCTGTATGAACATGGAAATATCTACACCGCTATCTGTATGAACATGGAAATATCTACACCGCTAGATGTATGAACATGGAATTATCTTCACCGCCATCTGTGTGAACATGGATATGTCTACACAGCCATCTGGAGGAACATGGAAATATCTACACCGCTATCTGTATGAACATGGAAATAGCTACTCCGCTATCTGTATGAACATGGATATGTCTACACAGCCATCTGGATGAACATGGAAGTATCTGCACCGACATCTGAATGAACATATAAATATCTACACCGCCATCTGTATTAAGATGGAGATATCTACACCGCTATCAGTATAAACATGGAAATATCCACACCGCTATCTGTATATACATGGAAATAAATACACTGCTACCTGTATAAACATGGAAATATCTACACCTCTACCTGTACAAACATGGAAATATCAGCACCGCTATCTGTATGAAAATGGAAATATCAGCCCCTCTATCTGTATGAACATGGAAATATCTACACCGCTATCTCTATGAACATGGAAATATCTACACCGCCCTCTGTATGAACATGGATATATCTACACAGCCATCTGGATGAACATGGAAATATCTACACCGCTATCTGTATGAACATGGAAATATCTACACCGCTATCTGTATGAACATGGATATATCTACACAGCCCTCTGGATGAACTTGGAAATATCCACACCGCTATCTGTGTAAACATGCATACATCTTCACCGCGATCTGTATAAACATGGAAATATCTACACCGCTATCTGTATGAACATGGAAATATCTACACCGCTATCTGTTTGAATATGGAAATATATACACCGCTATCTGCATGAAAATGGAAATATCTACACAGCTATCTGCATATACATGGAAATATCTACACAGCTATCTCCTTACTCATGGAAATAACTACACCGCTAACTGTATGAACATGGAAATATCTACACCGACATCTGTATGAACATGGAAATATCTGCACCGCCATCGGTATGAACATGTAAATATCTACACCGCCATCTGTATTAATATGGAGATATCTACACCGTTATCTGAAAAAACATGGAAATATCTGCACCACTATCTTTATAAACATGGAAATATCTACACCGCTATCTGTATAAACATGGAAATATCTACACCGCTACCTGTATAAACTTGGAAATATCAGCACCGCTATCTGTATGAACATGGAAATATCTACACCTCAACCTGTACAAACATGGAAATATCAGCACCGCTATCTGTATGAACACGGAAATATCTGCACCGCTATCTCTATGAACATGGAAATATCTAAACCGCTATCTGTATGAACATGGAAATAGCTACACCGCTATCTGTATGAACATGGAAATATCTACACCACGACCTGTATGAACATGGAAATAACTACACCGCTATCTGTATGAACATGGATATATCTACACAGCCATCTGGATGAACATGGAAATATCTACACCGCTATCTGTATGAACATGGAAATATCTACACCGCTATCTGTTTGAACATGGAAATATCTACACCGCTGTCTGCATGAAAATGGAAATATCTACACAGCTATCTGCATATACATGGAAATATCTACACAGCTATCTCTTTACACATGGAAATAACTACACCGCTATCTCTAAAAACATGGAAATATCTACACTGCCATCTGTATGAACATGGAAATATCTTCACTGCCATCTGTATGAACATATAAATATCTACACCGCCATCTGTATTAAGGAGATATCTACACCGCTATCTGTATAAACATAGAAATATCTACACCGCTATGTGTATAAACATGGAAATATCTACTCCTCTATCAGTATAAAAATGGAAATATCAGCACCGCTATCAGTATGAACATGGAAATATCTGCACCGCCATCTGTATGAACATGGAAATATCTACACCGCTATCTGTGTGAACATGGAGATATCTACACCGCTATCTGTATGAACATGGTAATATCTGCACCGCCATCTGTATGAACATATAAATATCTACACCGCCGTCTGTATTAAGATGGAGATATCTACACCGCCATCTGCATAAACATGGAAATATCTACACCGCTCTCTGTATAAACATGGAAATATCTACACCGCTATCTGTATAAACATGGAATTATCTTCACTGCCATCTGTATGAACATGGATATGACTACACAGCCATCTGGATGAACATGGAAATATCTACACCGCTTTCTGTATGAACATGGAAATATATACACCGCTATCTGTATGAACATGGAAATATCTACACCGCTATCTGTATGAACATGGAAATATCTACACCGCTATCTGTATGAACATGGAAATATATACACCGCTATCTGTATGAACATGGAAATATCTACACCGCTATCTGTTTGAACATGGAAATATCTACACCGCTGTCTGCATGAAAATGGAAATATCTACACAGCTATCTGCATATACATGGAAATATCTACACAGCTATCTCTTTACACATGGAAATAACTACACCGCTATCTCTAAAAACATGGAAATATCTACAATGCCATCTGTATGAACATGGAAATATCTTCACTGCCATCTGTATGAACATATAAATATCTACACCGCCATCTGTATTAAGGAGATATCTACACCGCTATCTGTATAAACATGGAAATATCTACACCGCTATCTGTATAAACATGGAAATATCTACACCACTATCTGTATAAACATGGAAATATCTACACCGCTACCTGTATAAACATGGAAATATCAGCACCGCTATCTGTATGAACATGGAAATATCTACACCGCTATCTGTATGAACATTGAAATATCTACACCGCTATCTGTATGAACATGGAAATATCTACACTGCTATATGTATGAACATGGAAATATCTACACCGCTATCTGTTTGAACATGGAAATATCTACACCACTGTCTGCATGAAAATGTAAATATCTACACAGAAATCTGTATATACATGGAAATATCTACACAGCTATCTCTTTACACATGGAAATAACTACACCGCTATCTCTAAAAATATGGAAATATCTACACCGCCATCTGTATGAACATGGAAATATCTGCACCGCCATCGGTATGAACATATAAATATCTACACCGCCATCTGTATTAAGAAGGAGATATCTGCACCGCTATCTGTATAAACCTGGAAATATCTACACCGCTATCTGTATAAACATGGAAATATCTACCCTGCTATCTGTATAAACATGGAAATATCTACACCGCTACCTGTATAAACATGGAAATAGCACAGCAATCTGTATGAATATGGAAATATCTACACCGCTATCTGTACGAACATGGAAATATCTACACCGCTATCTGTATGAACATGGAAATATCAGCCCCTCTATCTGTATGAACATGGAAATATCTACACCGCTATCTCTATGAACATGGAAATATCTACACCGCCATCTGTATGAACATGGATATATCTACACAGCCATCTGGATGAACATGGAAATATCTACACCTCTATCTGTATGAACATGGAAATATCTACACCGCTATCTGTATGAACATGGAAATACATACACCGCTATCTGTATGAACATGGAAATAGCTACACCGCTATCTGTATGCACATGGAAATTTCTTCACCGCCATCTGTATGAACATGGATATATCTACACAGCCATCTGGATGAACATGGAAATATCTACACCGCTATCTGTATGAACATGGAAATATCTACACCGCTATCTGTATGAACATGGAAATACCTTCACCGCCATCTGTATGAACATGGATATGTCTACACAGCCATCTGGATGAACATGGAAATATCTACACCACGATCTGTATGAACATGGAAATATCTACACCGCTATCTGTGTAAGCATGCATACGTTTCACCGCTATCTGTATAAACATGGAAATATCTACACCGCTGTCTGTATGAACATGGAAATATCTACACCGCTATCTGTTTGAACATGGAAATATCTAAACCACTATCTGCATGAAAATAGTAATCTCTACACAGCTATCTGCATATACATGGAAATATCTACAAACCTATCTCTTTACACATGGAAATAACTACACCGCTATCTCTATAAACATGGAAATATCTACACCGCCATCTGAATGAACATGGAAATATCTGCACTGCCATCTGTGTGAACATATAAATATCTACACCGCCATCTGTATTAAGATGGAGATATCTTCACTGCTATCTGTATAAACTTGGAAATATCTACACCGCTATCTCTATAAACCTGGAAATATCTACACCGCTATCTGTATGAACATGGAAATATCTACACCGCTATCTCTATGAACATGGAAATATCTACACCGCTATCTGCATGAACACGGAAATAGCTTCACCGCTATCTGTACGAACATGGAAATATCTACACCTCTATCTGTATGAACATGGAAATATCTACACCGCTATCTGTATGAACATGGATATGTCTACACAGCCATCTGGATGAACATGGAAGTATCTGCACCGACATCTGAATGAACATATAAATATCTACACCGCCATCTTTATTAAGATGGAGATATCTACACCGCTATCAGTATAAACATGGAAATATCCACACCGCTATCTGTATATACATGGAAATAAATACACTGCTACCTGTATAAACATGGAAATATCTACACCTCTACCTGTACAAACATGGAAATATCAGCACCGCTATCTGTATGAAAATGGAAATATCAGCCCCTCTATCTGTATGAACATGGAAATATCTACACCGCTATCTCTATGAACATGGAAATATCTACACCGCCCTCTGTATGAACATGGATATATCTACACAGCCATCTGGATGAACATGGAAATATCTACACCGCTATCTGTATGAACATGGAAATATCTACACCGCTAACTGTATGAACATGGAAATATCTACACCGACATCTGTATGAACATGGAAATATCTGCACCGCCATCGGTATGAACATGTAAATATCTGCACCGCCATCTGTATTAATATGGAGATATCTACACCGCTATCTGAAAAAACATGGAAATATCTGCACCACTATATAAACATGGAAATATCTACACCGCTATCTGTATAAACATGGAAATATCTACACCGCTACCTGTATAAACTTGGAAATATCAGCACCGCTATCTGTATGAACATGGAAATATCTACACCTCAACCTGTACAAACATGGAAATATCAGCACCGCTATCTGTATGAACACGGAAATATCTGCACCGCTATCTCTATGAACATGGAAATATCTAAACCGCTATCTGTATGAACATGGAAATAGCTACACCGCTATCTGTATGAACATGGAAATATCTACACCACGACCTGTATGAACATGGAAATAACTACACCGCTATCTGTATGAACATGGATATATCTACACAGCCATCTGGATGAACATGGAAATATCTACACCGCTATCTGTATGAACATGGAAATATCTACACCGCTATCTGTTTGAACATGGAAATATCTACACCGCTGTCTGCATGAAAATGGAAATATCTACACAGCTATCTGCATATACATGGAAATATCTACACAGCTATCTCTTTACACATGGAAATAACTACACCGCTATCTCTAAAAACATGGAAATATCTACACTGCCATCTGTATGAACATGGAAATATCTTCACTGCCATCTGTATGAACATATAAATATCTACACCGCCATCTGTATTAAGGAGATATCTACACCGCTATCTGTATAAACATGGAAATATCTACACCGCTATGTGTATAAACATGGAAATATCTACACCTCTATCAGTATAAAAATGGAAATATCAGCACCGCTATCAGTATGAACATGGAAATATCTGCACCGCCATCTGTATGAACATGGAAATATCTACACCGCTATCTGTGTGAACATGGAGATATCAACACCGCTATCTGTATGAACATGGAAATATCTACACCGCCATCTGTATGAACATGGAAATATCTGCACCGCCATGTGTATGAACATATAAATATCTGCACCACCATCTGTATTAAGAAGGAGATATCTACACCGCTATCTGTATAAACATCGAAATATCTACACTGCTATCTGTATAAACATGGAAATATCTACACCGCTATCTGTATAAACATGGAAATATCTACACCGCTACGTGTATAAACATGGAAATATCAGCACCGCTATCAGTATGAACATGGAAATATCTACACCGCTATCTGTATGAACATGGAAATATCTACACCGCTATCTGTATGAACGTGGAAATAACTTCACCGCCAAAAGTATGAACATGGATATATCTACACAGCCATCTGTATGATCATGGAAATATCTACACCGCTATATGTATGAACTTGGAAATATCTACACCGCTATCTGTATGAACATGGAAATATCTTCACCGCCATCTGTATGAACATGGATATATCTACACAGCCATCTGGATGAACATGGAAATATCTACACCGTGATCTGTATGAACATGGAAATATCTGCACTGCCATCTGTATGAACATATAAGTATCTACACCGCCATCTGTATTAAGATGGAGATATCTTCACCGCTATCTGTATAAACTTGGAAATATCTACACCGCTATCTGTATAAACATGGAAATACCCACACTGCTACCTGTATAAACATGGAAATATCAGCACTGCTATCTGTATGAACCTGGAAATATCTACACCGCTATATCAATGAACATGGAAATATCTACACCGCTATCTGTATGAACATGGATATATATACACAGCCATCTGGATGAACATGGAAATATCTACACCGCTATCTGCATGAACATGGAAATATCTACACCGCTATTTGTGTAAACATGCATACATTTTCACCGCAATCTGCAAAAGCATGGAAATAGCTACACCGCTATCTGAATGAACATGGAAATATCTACACCGCTATCTGTTTGATCATGGAAATATCTAAACCGCTATCAGCATGAAAATGGAAATATCTACACCGCTATCTGCATATACATGGAAATATCTACACAGCTATCTCTTTACACATGGAAATAACTACACCGCTATCTGTATGAACATGGAAATATCTACACAGCCATCTGTATGAACATGGAAATATCTGCACCGCCATCTGTATGAAAATACAAATATCTACACCGCCATCTGTATTAAGAAGGAGATATCTACACAGCTATCTGTATAAACATGGATATATCTACACCGCTCTCTGTATAAACATGGAAATATCTACACTGCTACCTGTATAAACATGGAAATATCTAAACCGCTACCTGTATAAACATGGAAATAGCACCGCAATCTGTATGAACATGGAAATATTAGCCCCTCTATCTGTATGAACATGGAAATATCTACACCGCTATCTCTATAAACATGGAAATATCTACACCGCTATCTGTTTGAACAAAGAAATATCTAAACCGCTATCTGCATGAAAATGGAAACATCCACACAGCTATCTGCATATACATGGAAATGTCTACACAGCTATCTCTTTACACATGGAAATAACTACACCGCTATCTGTATGAACATGGAAATATCTACACCGCTATCTGTATGAACATAGAAAAATCTACACCGCTACCTGTATGAACATGGAAATATCTACACCGCTATCTGTATGAACATGGAAATATCTACACCGCTGTCTGTATGAACATGGAAATATCTACACCGCTATCAGAACATGGAAATATCTACACCGCCTTCTGTATGAACATGGAAATATCTGCACCGCCATCTGTATGAACATATAAATATCTACACCAACATCTGTATTAAGATGGAGATATCTATACCGCTATCTGTATTAACATGGAAATATCTGCACCGCTATCTGTATAAACATGGAAATATCTACACCGCTACCTGTATAAACATGGAAATATCAGCACCGCTATCTGTATGAACATGGAAATATCTACAATGCTATCTGAATGAACATGGAAATACCTACACCGCTATGTGTTTGAACATGTCAATATCTACACCGCTAACTGCATGAAAATGGAAATATCTAAAAAGCTGTCTGCATATACATGGAAATATATACACAGCTATCTCTTTACACATGGAAATAACTACACTGCTATATCTATAAACATGGAAATATTTACACCACCATCTGTATGAACATGGAAATATCTGCACCGCCATCTGTATGAACATATAAATATCTACACCGCCATCTGTATTAAGAAGGAGATATCTACACCGCTATCTGTATAAACATGGAAATATCTACACCACTGCCTGTATAAACACGGAAATATCAGCACCGCTATCTGTATGAACATGGAAATATCTACACCGCTACCTGTATGAACATGGAAATATCTACACCGCTATCTGTATGAACATGGAAATATCTACACCGCTATCTGTATGAACATGGAAATATCTACACCGCTATCTGTATGAACATGGAAATATCTACACCGCTATCTGTATGAACATGGATATAACTACACAGCCATCTGGATGAAGATGGAAATATCTACACCGCTATCTGTATGAACATGGAAATATCTTCACCGCCATCTGTATGAACATGGATATGTCTACACAGCCATCTGGATGAACATGGAAATATCTACACCGCTATCTGTATGAACATGGAAATATCTACACCGCTATCTGTGTAAACATGCATACTTCTTCACCACTATCTGTATAAACATGGAAATATCTACACCGCTATCTGTATGAACATGGAAATATCTACACCGCTCTCTCTATGAACATGGAAATATCTGCACCGCTATCTGTTTGAACATGGAAATATCTAAAACGCTATCTGCATGAAAATGGAAATGTCTACACAGCTATCTGCATATACATGGAAATATCTACACAGCTATCTCTTTACACACGGAAATAACTACACCGCTATCTGTATGAACATGGAAATATCTTCACCGCCATCTGTATGAACATGGATATATCAACACAGCCATCTGGATGAACATGGAAATATCTACACCGCTATCTGTATAAACATGCATACATCGTCACCGCTATCTGTATAAACATGGAAATATCTACACTGCTATCTGCATGAACATGGAAATATCTACACCGCTATCTGAACATGGAAATATCTACACCGCTATCTGCATGAAAATGGAAATATCTACACAGCGATCTGTATACATGGAAATATCTACAAAGCTACCTCTTTACACATGGAAATAACTACAGCGCTATCTCTATATACATGCAAATATCTACACTGCCATCTGTATGAACATGGAAATATCTGCACCGACATCTGTATGAAGATATAAATATCTACACCCCAATCTATATTAAGATGGAGATATCTACACCGCTGTATGAATAAACATGGAAATATCTACACGGCTATCTGTATAAACATAGAAATATCTACACCGCTATCTGTATAAACATGGAAATATTTACACCGCTACATGTATAAACATGGAAATATCAGCACCGCTATCTGTATGAACACGGAAATATCTGCACCGCTATCTCTATGAACATGGAAATATCTACACCGCTATCTGTATGAACATGGAAATAGCTACACCACTATCTGTATGAACATGGAAATATCTACACCACTACCTGTATGAACATGGAAATATCTACACCTCTATCTGTATGAACATGGATATATCTACACAGCAATCTGGATGAACATGGAAATATCTTCACCGCTATCTGTATGAACATGAAAATATCTACACCGCTATCTGTGTAAATATGCATACATCTTCACCGCAATCTGTATAAACATGGAAATATCTTCACCGTTATCTGAATGAATATGGAAATGTCTACACCGCTATCTGTTTGAACATGGAAATATCTACACTGCTATCTGCATGAAAATGGAAATATCTACAGAGCTATCTGCATATACATGGAAATATCTACACAGGTATCTCTTTACACATGGAAATAACTACACCGCTATCTGTATGAACATGGAAATATCTACACCGCCATCTGTATGAACATGGAAATATCTGCACCGCCATCTGTATGAACATATAAATATCTACACTGCCATCTGTATTAAGATGGAGATATCTACACCGCTATCAGTATAAACATGGAAATATCTACACCGCTATCTGTATAAACATGGAAATATCAGCACCGCTATCTGTATGAACCTAGAAATATCAGCCCCTCTATCTGTATGAACATGGAAATACCTACACCGCTATCTGTATGAACATGGAAATATCTACACCGCTAGATGTATAAACATGGAATTATCTTCACTGCCATCTGTATGAACATGGATATGTCTACACAGCCATCTGGATGAACATAGAAATATCTACACCGCTATCTGTATGAACATGGAAATATCTGCACCGCCATCTGCATGTACATAGAAATATCTACTCCGCCATCTGTATTAAGATGGAGATATCTGCACCGCTACCTGTATAAACATGGAAATATCTACACCGCTATCTGTATAAACATGAAAATATCTACACCGCTATTTGTATAAACATGGAAATATCTACACCGCTACCTGTATAAACTTGGAAATATCAGCACCGCTATCTGTATCAACATGGAAATATCTACACCGCAATCTGTATTAACATGTAAATATCTACACCGCTGACTGTATGAACATGGATATATATACACCGCTATCTGTATGAACATGGAAATATCTACACCGCTATCTGTTTGAACATGGAAATATCTACACCGCTGTCAGCATGAAAATGGAAATATCTACACAGCTATCTGAATATACATGGAAATATCTACACAGCTATCTCTTTACACATGGAAATAACTACACCGCTATCTCTATAAACATGGAAATATCTACACCGCCATCTGTATGAACATGGAAATATCTTCACAGCCATCTGTATGAACATATATATATGTACACCGCCATCTGTATTAAGGAGATATCTACACCGCTATCTGTATAAACATGGAAATATCTACAACGCTATCTGTATAAACATGGAAATATCAGCACCGCTATCTGTATGAACATGGAAATATCTGCACCGCTATCTGTATGAACAAGGAAATATCTACACCGCTATCTGTATGAACATGGAAATATATTCACCGCCATCTGTATGAACATGGATATATCTACACAGCCAACTGTATGAACATGGAAATATCTACACCGCTATCTGTATGAACATGGAAATATCTACACCGCTATCTGTATGAACATGGAAATATCTTCACCGGCATCTGTATGAACATGGATATGTCTACACAGCCATCTGGATGAACATGGAAATATCTACACCGCGATCTGTATGAACATGGAAATATCTACACCGCTATCTGTGTAAACTTGCATACGTTTCACTGCTATCTGTATAAACATGGAAATATCTACACCGCTATCTGTATGAACATGGAAATATCTACACCGCTATCTGTTTGAACATGGAAATATCTACACCGCTGTCTGCATGAAAATGTAAATATCTACACAGAAATCTGTATATACATGGAAATATCTACACAGCTATCTCTTTACACATGGAAATAACTAAACCGCTATCTCTATAAACATGGAAATATCTACACCGCCATCTGTATGAACATGGAAATATCTGCACTGCCATCTGTATGAACATATAAATATCTACACCGCCATCTGTATTAAGATGGAGATATCTTCACCGATATCTGTATAAACTTGGAAATATCTACACCGCTGTCTTTATAAACCTGGAAATATCTACACCGCTATCTGTATAAACATGGAAATATATACATCGCTACCTGTAAACATGGAAATATCAGCACCGCTATCTGTATGAACATGGAAATATCTACACCGCTATCTCTAAGAACATGGAAGTATCTACACCGCTATCTGCATGAACATGGAAATAGCTACACCGCTATCTGTACGAACATGGAAATATATACACTTCTATCTGTATGAACATGGAAATATCTACACCGCTATCTGTATGAACATGGATATATCTACACAGCCATCTGGATGAACATGGAAATATCTACACCGCTATCTGCATGAACATGGAAATATCTACACCGCTATCTGTGTAAACATGCATACATATTCACTGCAATCTGTATAAGCATGGAAATATCTACAACGCTATCTGTATGAACATGGAAATATCTACACCGCTATCTGTTTGAACATGGAAATATCTAAACCGCTATCAGCATGAAAATAGAAATATCTACACAGCTATCTGCATATACATGGAAATATCTACACAGCTATCTCTTTACACACGGAAATAACTACACCGCTATCTGTATGAACATGGAAATATCTACACCACCATCGGTATGAACATGGAAATGTCTGCACCGCCATCTGAATGAACATATAAATATCTACTCCGCCATCTGTATTAAGATGGAGATATCTACACCGCTATCTGTATAAACATGGAAATATCCACACCGCTATCTGTATAAACATGGAAATATCTACACTGCTACCTGTATAAACATGGAAATATCTACACCACTACCTGTATAAACATGGAAATATCAGCGCCGCTATCTGTATGAACATGGAAATATCAGCCCCTCTATCTGTATGAACATGGAAATATCTACACCGCTATCCCTATGAACATGGAAATATCTACACCGCTACCTGTATAAACTTGGAAATATCAGCACCGCTATCTGTATCAACATGGAAATATCTACACCGCAATCTGTATTAACATGTAAATATCTACACCGCTAACTGTATGAACATGGATATATATACACCGCTATCTGTATGAACATGGAAATATCTACACCGCTATCTGTTTGAACATGGAAATATCTACACCGCTGTCAGCATGAAAATGGAAATATCTACACAGCTATCTGAATATACATGGAAATATCTACACAGCTATCTCTTTACACATGGAAATAACTACACCGCTATCTCTATAAACATGGAAATATCTACACCGCCATCTGTATGAACATGGAAATATCTTCACAGCCATCTGTATGAACATATATATATGTACACCGCCATCTGTATTAAGAAGGAGATATCTACACCGCTATCTGTATAAACATGGAAATATCTACAACGCTATCTGTATAAACATGGAAATATCAGCACCGCTATCTGTATGAACATGGAAATATCTGCACCGCTATCTGTATGAACAAGGAAATATCTACACCGCTATCTGTATGAAAAAGGAAATATATTCACCGCCATCTGTATGAACATGGATATATCTACACAGCCAACTGTATGAACATGGAAATATCTACACCGCTATCTGTATGAACATGGAAATATCTACACCGCTATCTGTATGAACATGGAAATATCTTCACCGGCATCTGTATGAACATGGATATGTCTACACAGCCATCTGGATGAACATGGAAATATCTACACCGCGATCTGTATGAACATGGAAATATCTACACCGCTATCTGTGTAAACTTGCATACGTTTCACTGCTATCTGTATAAACATGGAAATATCTACACCGCTATCTGTATGAACATGGAAATATCTACACCGCTATCTGTTTGAACATGGAAATATCTACACCGCTGTCTGCATGAAAATGTAAATATCTACACAGAAATCTGTATATACATGGAAATATCTACACAGCTATCTCTTTACACATGGAAATAACTAAACCGCTATCTCTATAAACATGGAAATATCTACACCGCCATCTGTATGAACATGGAAATATCTGCACTGCCATCTGTATGAACATATAAATATCTACACCGCCATCTGTATTAAGATGGAGATATCTTCACCGATATCTGTATAAACTTGGAAATATCTACACCGCTGTCTTTATAAACCTGGAAATATCTACACCGCTATCTGTATAAACATGGAAATATATACATCGCTACCTGTAAACATGGAAATATCAGCACCGCTATCTGTATGAAGATGGAAATATCTACACCGCTATCTCTAAGAACATGGAAGTATCTACACCGCTATCTGCATGAACATGGAAATAGCTACACCGCTATCTGTACGAACATGGAAATATATACACTTCTATCTGTATGAACATGGAAATATCTACACCGCTATCTGTATGAACATGGATATATCTACACAGCCATCTGGATGAACATGGAAATATCTACACCGCTATCTGCATGAACATGGAAATATCTACACCGCTATCTGTGTAAACATGCATACATATTCACTGCAATCTGTATAAGCATGGAAATATCTACAACGCTATCTGTATGAACATGGAAATATCTACACCGCTATCTGTTTGAACATGGAAATATCTAAACCGCTATCAGCATGAAAATAGAAATATCTACACAGCTATCTGCATATACATGGAAATATCTACACAGCTATCTCTTTACACACGGAAATAACTACACCGCTATCTGTATGAACATGGAAATATCTACACCACCATCGGTATGAACATGGAAATGTCTGCACCGCCATCTGAATGAACATATAAATATCTACCCCGCCATCTGTATTAAGATGGAGATATCTACACCGCTATCTGTATAAACATGGAAATATCCACACCGCTATCTGTATAAACATGGAAATATCTACACTGCTACCTGTATAAACATGGAAATATCTACACCACTACCTGTATAAACATGGAAATATCAGCGCCGCTATCTGTATGAACATGGAAATATCAGCCCCTCTATCTGTATGAACATGGAAATATCTACACCGCTATCCCTATGAACATGGAAATATCTACACCGCCATCTGTATGAACATGGATATATCTACACAGCCATCTGGATGAACATGGAAATATCTACACCGCTATCTGTATGAACATGGAAATATCTACACCGCTATCTGTATGAACATGGAAATACATACACCGCTATCTGTATGAACATGGAAATAGCTACACCGCTATCTGTATGCACATGGAAATTTCTTCACCGCCATCTGTATGAACATGGATATATCTACACAGCCATCTGGATGAACATGGAAATATCTACACCGCTATCTGTATGAACATGGAAATATCTACACCGCTATCTGTATGAACATGGAAATACCTTCACCGCCATCTGTATGAACATGGATATGCCTACACAGCCATCTGGATGAACATGGAAATATCTACACCGCGATCTGTATGAACATGGAAATATCTACACCGCTATCTGTGTAAACATGCATACGTTTCACCGCTATCTGTATAAACATGGAAATATCTACACCGCTGTCTGTATGAACATGGAAATATCTACACCGCTATCTGTTTGAACATGGAAATATCTAAACCACTATCTGCATGAAAATAGTAATCTCTACACAGCTATCTGCATATACATGGAAATATCTACAAACCTATCTCTTTACACATGGAAATAACTACACCGCTATCTTTATAAACATGGAAATATCTACACCGCCATCTGAATGAACATGGAAATATCTGCACTGCCATCTGTGTGAACATATAAATATCTACACCGCCATCTGTATTAAGATGGAGATATCTTCACTGCTATCTATATAAACTTGGAAATATCTACACCGCTATCTCTATAAACCTGGAAATATCTACACCGCTATCTGTATAAACATGGAAATATCTACACCGCTACCTGTATAAACATGGAAATATCAGCACCGCAATCTGTATGAACATGGAAATATCTACACCGCTATCTCTATGAACATGGAAATATCTACACCGCTATCTGCATGAACACGGAAATAACTTCACCGCTATCTGTACGAACATGGAAATATCTACACCTCTATCTGTATGAACATGGAAATATCTACACCGCTATCTGTATGAACATGGATATGTCTACACAGCCATCTGGATGAACATGGAAATATCTGCACCGACATCTGAATGAACATATAAATATCTACACCGCCATCTGTATTAAGATGGAGATATCTACACCGCTATCAGTATAAACATGGAAATATCCACACCGCTATCTGTATATACATGGAAATAAATACACTGCTACCTGTATAAACATGGAAATATCGACACCTCTACCTGTACAAACATGGAAATATCAGCACCGCTATCTGTATGAAAATGGAAATATCAGCCCCTCTATCTGTATGAACATGGAAATATCTACACCGCTATCTCTATGAACATGGAAATATCTACACCGCCCTCTGTATGAACATGGATATATCTACACAGCCATCTGGATGAACATGGAAATATCTACACCGCTATCTGTATGAACATGGAAATATCTACACCGCTATCTGTATGAACATGGATATATCTACACAGCCCTCTGGATGAACTTGGAAATATCCACACCGCTATCTGTGTAAACATGCATACATCTTCACCGCGATCTGTATAAACATGGAAATATCTACACCGCTATCTGTATGAACATGGAAATATCTACACCGCTATCTGTTTGAATATGGAAATATATACACCGCTATCTGCATGAAAATGGAAATATCTACACAGCTATCTGCATATACATGGAAATATCTACACAGCTATCTCCTTACTCATGGAAATAACTACACCGCTAACTGTATGAACATGGAAATATCTACACCGACATCTGTATGAACATGGAAATATCTGCACCGCCATCGGTATGAACATGTAAATATCTACACCGCCATCTGTATTAATATGGAGATATCTACACCGCTATCTGAAAAAACATGGAAATATCTGCACCACTATCTTTATAAACATGGAAATATCTACACCGCTATCTGTATAAACATGGAAATATCTACACCGCTACCTGTATAAACTTGGAAATATCAGCACCGCTATCTGTATGAACATGGAAATATCTACACCTCAACCTGTACAAACATGGAAATATCAGCACCGCTATCTGTATGAACACGGAAATATCTGCACCGCTATCTCTATGAACATGGAAATATCTACACCGCTATCTGTATGAACATGGAAATAGCTACACCGCTATCTGTATGAACATGGAAATATCTACACCACTACCTGTATGAACATGGAAATAACTACACCGCTATCTGTATGAACATGGATATATCTACACAGCCATCTGGATGAACATGGAAATATCTACACCGCTATCTGTATGAACATGGAAATATCTACACCGCTATCTGTGTAAATATGCATACATCTTCACCGCAATCTGTATAAACATGGAAATATCTTCACCGCTATCTGAATGAACATCGAAATGTCTACACCGCTATCTGTTTGAACATGGAAATATCTACACCGCTATCTGCATGAAAATGGAAATATCTACAGAGCTATCTGCATATACATGGAAATATCTACACAGCTATCTCTTTACACATGGAAATAACTACACCGCTATCTGTATGAACATGGAAATATCTACACCGCCATCTGTATGAACATGGAAATATCTGCACCGCCATCTGTATGAACATCTAAATATCTACACGGCCATTTCTATTAAGATGGAGATATCTACACCGCTATCAGTATAAACATGGAAATAACTACACCGCTATCTGTATAAACATGGAAATAACTACACCACTACCTGTATAAACATGGAAATATCAGCGCCGCTATCTGTATGAACATGGAAATATCAGCCCCTCTATCTGTATGAACATGGAAATATCTACATCGCTATCTCTATGAACATGGAAATATCTACACCGCCATCTGTATGAACATGGATATATCTACACAGCCATCTGGATGAACATGGAAATATCTACACCGCTATCTGTATGAACATGGAAATATCTACACCGCTATCTGTATGAACATGGAAATACATACACCGCTATCTGTATGAACATGGAAATAGCTACACCGCTATCTGTATGCACATGGAAATTTCTTCACCGCCATCTGTATAAACATGGATTTATCTACACAGCCATCTGGATGAACATGGAAATATATACACCGCTATCTGTATGAACATGGAAATATCTACACCGCTATCTGTATGAACATGGAAATACCTTCACCGCCATCTGTATGAACATGGATATGTCTACACAGCCATCTGGATGAACATGGAAATATCTACACCGCGATCTGTATGAACATGGAAATATGTACACCGCTATCTGTGTAAACATGCATACGTTTCATCGCTATCTGTATAAACATGGAAATATCTACACCGCTGTCTGTATGAACATGGAAATATCTACACCGCTATCTGTTTGAACATGGAAATATCTAAACCACTATCTGCATGAAAATAGTAATCTCTACACAGCTATCTGCATATACATGGAAATATCTACAAACCTATCTCTTTACACATGGAAATAACTACACCGCTATCTCTATAAACATGGAAATATCTACACCGCCATCTGAATGAACATGGAAATATCTGCACTGCCATCTGTGTGAACATATAAATATCTACACCGCCATCTGTATTAAGATGGAGATATCTTCACTGCTATCTGTATAAACTTGGAAATATCTACACCGCTATCTCTATAAACCTGGAAATAACTACACCGCTATCTGTATAAACATGGAAATATCTACACCGCTACCTGTATAAACATGGAAATATCAGCACCGCAATCTGTATGAACATGGAAATATCTACACCGCTATCTCTATGAACATGGAAATATCTACACCGCTATCTGCATGAACACGGAAATAGCTTCACCGCTATCTGTACGAACATGGAAACATCTACACCTCTATCTGTATGAACATGGAAATATCTACACCGCTATCTGTATGAACATGGATATGTCTACACAGCCATCTGGATGAACATGGAAATATCTGCACCGACATCTGAATGAACATATAAATATCTACACCGCCATCTGTATTAAGATGGAGATATCTACACCGCTATCAGTATAAACATGGAAATATCCACACCGCTATCTGTATATACATGGAAATAAATTCACTGCTACCTGTATAAACATGGAAATATCTACACCTCTACCTGTACAAACATGGAAATATCAGCACCGCTATCTGTATGAAAATGGAAATATCAGCCCCTCTATCTGTATGAACATGGAAATATCTACACCGCTATCTCTATGAACATGGAAATATCTACACCGCCCTCTGTATGAACATGGATATATCTACACAGCCATCTGGATGAACATGGAAATATCTACACCGCTATCTGTATGAACATGGAAATATCTACACCGCTATCTGTATGAACATGGATATATCTACACAGCCCTCTGGATGAACTTGGAAATATCCACACCGCTATCTGTGTAAACATGCATACATCTTCACCGCGATCTGTATAAACATGGAAATATCTACACCGCTATCTGTATGAACATGGAAATATCTACACCGCTATCTGTTTGAATATGGAAATATATACACCGCTATCTGCATGAAAATGGAAATATCTACACAGCTATCTGCATATACATGGAAATATCTACACAGCTATCTCCTTACTCATGGAAATAACTACACCGCTAACTGTATGAACATGGAAATATCTACACCGACATCTGTATGAACATGGAAATATCTGCACCGCCATCGGTATGAACATGTAAATATCTACACCGCCATCTGTATTAATATGGAGATATCTACACCGCTATCTGAAAAAACATGGAAATATCTGCACCACTATCTTTATAAACATGGAAATATCTACACCGCTATCTGTATAAACATGGAAATATCTACACCGCTACCTGTATAAACTTGGAAATATCAGCACCGCTATCTGTATGAACATGGAAATATCTACACCTCAACCTGTACAAACATGGAAATATCAGCACCGCTATCTGTATGAACACGGAAATATCTGCACCGCTATCTCTATGAACATGGAAATATCTAAACCGCTATCTGTATGAACATGGAAATAGCTACACCGCTATCTGTATGAACATGGAAATATCTACACCACTACCTGTATGAACATGGAAATAACTACACCGCTATCTGTATGAACATGGATATACCTACACAGCCATCTGGATGAACATGGAAATATCTACACCGCTATCTGTATGAACATGGAAATATCTACACCGCTATCTGTGTAAATATGCATACATCTTCACCGCAATCTGTATAAACATGGAAATATCTTCACCGCTATCTGAATGAACATCGAAATGTCTACACCGCTATCTGTTTGAACATGGAAATATCTACACCGCTATCTGCATGAAAATGGAAATATCTACAGAGCTATCTGCATATACATGGAAATATCTACACAGCTATCTCTTTACACATGGAAATAACTACACCGCTATCTGTATGAACATGGAAATATCTACACCGCCATCTGTATGAACATGGAAATATCTGCACCGCCATCTGTATGAACATCTAAATATCTACACGGCCATCTCTATTAAGATGGAGATATCTACACCGCTATCAGTTTAAACATGGAAATAACTACACCGCTATCTGTATAAACATGGAAATAACTACACCACTACCTGTATAAACATGGAAATATCAGCGCCGCTATCTGTATGAACATGGAAATATCAGCCCCTCTATCTGTATGAACATGGAAATATCTACACCGCTATCTCTATGAACATGGAAATATCTACACCGCCATCTGTATGAACATGGATATATCTACACAGCCATCTGGATGAACATGGAAATATCTACACCGCTATCTGTATGAACATGGAAATATCTACACCGCTATCTGTATGAACATGGAAATACATACACCGCTATCTGTATGAACATGGAAATAGCTACACCACTATCTGTATGCACATGGAAATTTCTTCACCGCCATCTGTATGAACATGGATATATCTACACAGCCATCTGGATGAACATGGAAATATCTACACCGCTATCTGTATGAACATGGAAATATCTACACCGCTATCTGTATGAACATGGAAATACCTTCACCGCCATCTGTATGAACATGGATATGTCTACACAGCCATCTGGATGAACATGGAAATATCTACACCGCGATCTGTATGAACATGGAAATATCTACACCGCTATCTGTGTAAACATGCATACGTTTCACCGCTATCTGTATAAACATGGAAATATCTACACCGCTGTCTGTATGAACATGGAAATATCTACACCGCTATCTGTTTGAACATGGAAATATCTAAACCACTATCTGCATGAAAATAGTAATCTCTACACAGCTATCTGCATATACATGGAAATATCTACAAACCTATCTCTTTACACATGGAAATAACTACACCGCTATCTCTATAAACATGGAAATATCTACACCGCCATCTGAATGAACATGGAAATATCTGCACTGCCATCTGTGTGAACATATAAATATCTACACCGCCATCTGTATTAAGATGGAGATATCTTCACTGCTATCTGTATAAACTTGGAAATATCTACACCGCTATCTCTATAAACCTGGAAATATCTACACCGCTATCTGTATAAACATGGAAATATCTACACCGCTACCTGTATAAACATGGAAATATCAGCACCGCAATCTGTATGAACATGGAAATATCTACACCGCTATCTCTATGAACATGGAAATATCTACACCGCTATCTGCATGAACACGGAAATAGCTTCACCGCTATCTGTACGAACATGGAAATATCTACACCTCTATCTGTATGAACATGGAAATATCTACACCGCTATCTGTATGAACATGGATATGTCTACACAGCCATCTGGATGAACATGGAAATATCTGCACCGACATCTGAATGAACATATAAATATCTACACCGCCATCTGTATTAAGATGGAGATATCTACACCGCTATCAGTATAAACATGGAAATAGCCACACCGCTATCTGTATATACATGGAAATAAATACACTGCTACCTGTATAAACATGGAAATATCGACACCTCTACCTGTACAAACACGGAAATATCAGCACCGCTATCTGTATGAAAATGGAAATATCAGCCCCTCTATCTGTATGAACATGGAAATATCTACACCGCTATCTCTATGAACATGGAAATATCTACACCGCCCTCTGTATGAACATGGATATATCTACACAGCCATCTGGATGAACATGGAAATATCTACACCGCTATCTGTATGAACATGGAAATATCTACACCGCTATCTGTATGAACTTGGATATATCTACACAGCCCTCTGGATGAACTTGGAAATATCCACACCGCTATCTGTGTAAACATGCATACATCTTCACCGCGATCTGTATAAACATGGAAATATCTACACCGCTATCTGTATGAACATGGAAATATCTACACCGCTATCTGTTTGAATATGGAAATATATATACCGCTATCTGCATGAAAATGGAAATATCTACACAGCTATCTGCATATACATGGAAATATCTACACAGCTATCTCCTTACTCATGGAAATAACTACACCGCTAACTGTATGAACATGGAAATATCTACACCGACATCTGTATGAACATGGAAATATCTGCACCGCCATCGGTATGAACATGTAAATATCTACACCGCCATCTGTATTAATATGGAGATATCTACACCGCTATCTGAAAAAACATGGAAATATCTGCACCACTATCTTTATAAACATGGAAATATCTACACCGCTATCTGTATAAACATGGAAATATCTACACCGCTACCTGTATAAACTTGGAAATATCAGCACCGCTATCTGTATGAACATGGAAATATCTACACCTCAACCTGTACAAACATGGAAATATCAGCACCGCTATCTGTATGAACACGGAAATATCTGCACCGCTATCTCTATGAACATGGAAATATCTAAACCGCTATCTGTATGAACATGGAAATAGCTACACCGCTATCTGTATGAACATGGAAATATCTACACCACTACCTGTATGAACATGGAAATAACTACACCGCTATCTGTATGAACATGGATATATCTACACAGCCATCTGGATGAACATGGAAATATCTACACCGCTATCTGTATGAACCTGGAAATATCTACACCGCTATCTGTGTAAATATGCATACATCTTCACCGCAATCTGTATAAACATGGAAATATCTTCACCGCTATCTGAATGAACATCGAAATGTCTACACCGCTATCTGTTTGAACATGGAAATATCTACACCGCTATCTGCATGAAAATGGAAATATCTACAGAGCTATCTGCATATACATGGAAATATCTACACAGCTATCTCTTTACACATGGAAATAACTACACCGCTATCTGTATGAACATGGAAATATCTACACCGCCATCTGTATGAACATGGAAATATCTGCACCGCCATCTGTATGAACATCTAAATATCTACACGGCCATCTCTATTAAGATGGAGATATCTACACCGCTATCAGTATAAACATGGAAATAACTACACCGCTATCTGTATAAACATGGAAATAACTACACCGCTATCTGTATAAACATGGAAATATCTACACCGCTACCTATATAAACATGGAAATATCAGCACCGCTATCTGTATGAACATGGAAATATCATCCCCTCTATCTGTATGAACATGGAAATACGTACACCGCTTTCTGTATGAACATGGAAATATCTACACCGCTAGATGTATAAACATGGAATTATCTTCACTGCCATCTGTATGAACACGGATATGTCTACACAGCCATCTGGATGAACATGGAAATATCTACTCCGCTATCTGTATGAACATGGAAATAGCTACACCGCTATCTATATGAATATGGAAATATCTACACCGCCATCTGTATGAACATGGAAATATCTGCACCGCCATCTGTATGAACATATAAATATCTACACCGCCGTCTGTATTAAGATGGAGATATCTACACCGCCATCTGCATAAACATGGAAATATCTACACCGCTCTCTGTATAAACATGGAAATATCTACACCGCTATCTGTATAAACATGGAAATATCTAAACAGCTATCTGCATGAAAATGGAAATACCTACACAGCTATCTGCATATACATGTAAATATCTACACAGCTATCTCTTTGCACATGGAAATAACTACACCGCTATCTGTATGAACATGGAAACATCTACACCGCTATCTGTATGAACATGGATATATCTACACAGCCCTCTGGATGAACATGGAAATCTCCACAACGCTATCTGTTGAAATATTCATACATCTTCACCGCTGTCTGTAAAAACTTGGAAATATCTACACTGCTATCTGTATGAACATGGAAATATATACACCGCTATCTGTTTGAAGATGGAAATATATACACCACTATCTGCATGAAAATGGAAATATCTACAAAGCTATCTGAATGAACATGGAAATTTCTACACCGCTATCTGTTTGAACATGTAAATATCTACACCGCTATCTGCATGAAAATGGAAATATCTAAAAAGCTATCTGCATATACATGGAAATATCTACACAGCCATCTCTTTACACATGGAAATAACTACACCGCTATATCTATAAACATGGAAATATCTACACTGATATCTGTATGAACATGGAAATATCTGCAACGCCATCTGTATGAACATATAAATATCTACACCGCCATCTGTATTAAGATGGAGATATCTAAACCGCTATCTGTATAAACATGGAAATATCTACACCGCTGCCTGTATAAACATGGAAATATCAGCACCGCTATCTGTATGAACATGGAAATATCTACACCGCTACCTGTATGAACATGGAAATAACTACACCGCTATCTGTATGAACATGGAAATATCTACACCGCTATCTGTAGGAACATGGAAATATCTATACCGCTATCTGTATGAACATGGAAATATCTACACCGCTATCTGTAGGAACATGGAAATATCTACACCGCTATCTGTATGAACATGGATATATCTACACAGCCATCTGGATGAACATGGAAATATCTACACCGCTATCTGTATGAACATGGAAATATCTACACAGCTATCTGTATTAACATGGACATATCTACACAGCCAACTGGATGAACATGGAAATATCTACACCGCTATCTGTGTAAACATGCATACATCTTCACCGCAGTCTGTATAAACATGGAAATATCTACACCGCTATCTGTATGAACATGGAAATATCTACACCGCTATCTGTATGAACATGGAAATATCTTCACCGGAATCTGTATGAACATGGAAATATCTGCACGGCCATCTGTATGAACATATAAATATCTACACTGCCATCTGTATTAAGATGGAGATATCTACACCGCTATCTGTATAAACATGGAAATATCTACACCTCTATCTGTATAAACATGGAAATATCTACACCGCTACCTGTATAAACATGGAAATATCAGCACCGCTTTCTGTATGAACATGGAAATATCAGCCCCTCTATCGGTATGAACATGGAAATATCTACACCACTATCTGTATGAACATGGAAATATCTACACCACTATCTGTATGAACATGGAAATATCCACACCGCTATCTGTATAGACATGGAAATATCTACACCACTATCTGTATAAACATGGAAATATCTACACCGCTACCTGTATAAACATGGAAATATCTACACCGCTACCTGTATAAAGATGGAAATATCAGCACCGCTATCTGTATGAACATGGAAATAGCTACACCGCTATCTCTATGAACATGGAAAAATCTTCACCGCTATCTGTATGAACATGGAAATAGCTACAACGCTATCTGTATGAACATGTAAATATCTACACCACTATCTGTATGAACATCGAAATATCTACACCGCCATCTGTATGAACATGGATATATCTACACAGCCATCTGGATGAACATGGAAATATCTACACCGCTATCTGCATGAACATGGAAATATCTACACCGCTATCTGTGTAAATATGCATACATCTTCGCAATCTGTATAAGCATGGAAATATCAACACCGCTATCAGTATGAACATGGAAATATCTATACCGCTATCTGTTTGAACATTTAAATATCTAAACCGCTATCAGCATGAAAATGGAAATCTCTACACAGCTATCTGCAAATACATGGAAATATCTACACAGCTATCTCTTTACACATGGAAATAACTACACCACTATCTGTATGAACATGGAAATATCTACACCGCCATCTGTATGAATATGGAAATATCTACACCGCCCTCTGTATGAACATATAAATATCTACTCCGCCATCTGTATTAAGATGGAGATATCTACACCGCTATCTGTAAAAACATGGAAATATCTACAACGCTATCTGTATAAACATGGGAATATCTACACTGCTATCTGTATAAACATGGAAATATCTACACCGCTACCTGTATAAACATGGAAATATCGGCACCGCTATCTGTAAGACCTTGGAAATAGCCCCTCTATCTGTATGAACATGGAAATATCTACACCGGTATCTCTATGAACATGGAAATATCTACACCACTATCTGTTTGAACATGGAAATATCTAAACCGCTATCTGCATGAAAATGGAAATATCTACACAGCTATCTCTTTACAAATGGAAATAACTACACCGCTATCTGTATGAACATGGAAATATCTTCACCGCCATCTGTATGAACATGGATATATCTACACAGCCATCTGGATGAACATGGGAATATCTACACCGCTATCTGTATGAACATGGAAATATCTACACCGCTATCTGTGTAAACATGCATACATCTTCACCGCTATCTGTATAAACATGGAAATATCTACACTGCTATCTGCATGAACATGGAAACATCTACACCGCTATCTGTTTGAACATGGAAATATCTACACCGCTATCTGCATGAAAATGGAAATATCTACACAGCGATCTGCATATACATGGAAATATCTACAAAGCTATATCTTTACACATGGAAATAACTACAGCGCTATCTCTATAAACATGGAAATATCTACTCCACCATCTGTATGAACATGGAAATATCTGCACCGCCATCTGTATGAACATATAAATATCTACACCGCCATCTATATTAAGATGGAGATATCTACACCGCTATCTGTATAAACTTGAAAATATCTACACCGCTATCTGTATAAACATGGAAATATCTACACGGCTATCTGTATAAACATGGAAATATCTACACCGCTACCTGTATAAACATGGAAATACATAAACCGCTATCTGTATGAACATGGAAATACCTACACCGCTATCTCTATGAACTTGGAAATATCTACACCGTTATCTGTATGAACATGGAAATAGCTACACCGCTATCTGTATGAACATGGAAATATCTACACCGCTACCTGTATGAACATGGAAATATCTACACCTCTATCTCTATGAACATGTATATATCTACACAGCCATCTGGATGAACATGGAAATATCTACACCGCTATCTGTTTGAACATATAAATAAACCGCTATCTGCATGAAAGTGGAAATATCTACACAGCTATCTGCATATACATGGAAATATCTACACAGCTATCTCTTTACACATGGAAATAACTACACCGCTATATCTATAAACATGGAAATATCTACACCGCCATCTGTATGAACATGGAAGTATCTGCACGGCCATCTGTATGAACATATAAATATCTACACCGCCATCTGTATTAAGAAGGAAATATCTAAACCGCTATCTGTATAAACATGGAAATATCTTCACCGCTGCCTGTATAAACATGGAAATATCAGCACCGCTATCTGTATGAACATGAAAATATCTACACCGCTATCTGTATGAACATGGAAATATCTACACCGCTATCTGTATGAACATGGAAATATCTACACCTCTATCTGTATGAACATGGAAATATCTACACCGCTATCGGTTTGAACATGGAAATATCTACACCGCTATCTGTATGAACATGGAAATACCTTCACCGCCATCTGTATGAACATGGATATGTCTACTCAGCCATCTAGATGAACATGGAAATATCTACACCGCGATCTGTAGGAACATGGAAATATCTACACCGCTATCTGTGTAAACATGCATACATCATCACCGCTATCTGTATAAACATGGAAATATCTACACCGCTATCTGTATGAACTTGGAAATATCTACACCGCTATCTGTTTGAACATGGAAATATCTAAACTGCTATCTGCATGAAAATGGAAATATCTACAGAGCTATCTGCATATACATGGAAATAGCTACACATCTATCTCTTTACACATGGAAATAACTACACCGCTATCTGTATGAATATGGAAATATGTACACCGCCATCTGTATGAACATGGAAATATCTGCACCGCCATCTGTATGAACATATAAATAACTACACGGCCATCTGTATTAAGATAGAAATATCTACACCGGTGTCTGTATAAACATGGAAATATCTACACCGCTATCTGTATAAACATGGAAATATCTACACCGCTACCTGTATAAACATGGAAATATCCACACCGCTACCTGTATACACATGGAAATATCAGCACCGCTATATGTATGAACATGGAAATATCAGCCCATCTATCTGTATGAACATAGAAATATCTTCACAACCATCTGTATGAACATGGATATATCTACACAGCCATCTGGATGAACATGGAAATATCTACACCGCTATCTGCATGAACATGGAAATATCTACACCGCTACCTGTATAAACCTGGAAATATCAGCACCGCTATCTGTATGAACATGGAAATATCTACACCGCTATCTCTATGAACATGGAAATATCTACACCGCTATCTGTATGAACATGGAAATAGCTACAACGCTATCTGTATGAACATGGAAATATCTACACCACTATCTGTATGAACATGGAAATATCTACACCGCCATCTGTATGAACATGGATATATCTACACAGCAATCTGGATGAACATGGAAATATCTACACCGCTATCTGCATGAACATGGAAATATCTACACCGCTATCTGTGTAAATATGCATACATCTTCGCAATCTGTATAAGCATGGAGATATCTACACTGCTATCTGAATGAACATGGAAATATCTACACCGCTATCTGTTTGAACATTTATATATCTAAACCGCTATCAGCATGAAAATGGAAATCTCTACACAGCTATCTGCAAATACATGGAAATATCTACAAAGCTATCTCTTTACACATGGAAATAACTACACCGCTATCTCTATAAACATGGAAATATCTACACCGCTCTCTCTATGAACATGGAAATAACTACACCGCTATCTGTATGAACATGGAAATATCTACACCGCCATCTGTATGAACATGGAAATATCTGCACGGCCATGTGTATGAACATATAAATATCTACACTGCCATCTGTATTAAGATGGAGATATCCACACCGCTATCTGTATAAACATGGAAATATCTACACCGCTATCTGTATAAACATGGAATTATCTACACCGCTACCTGTATAAACATGGAAATATCAGCACCGCTTTCTGTATGAACATGGAAATATCAGCCCCTCTATCTGTATGAACATGGAAATATCTACACCACTATCTGTATGAACATGGAAATATCTACACCGCTATCTGTATGAACATGGAAATATCCACACCGCTATCTGTATAGACATGGAAATATCTACACCGCTATCTGTATAAACATGGAAATATCTACACCGCTATCTGTGTAAACATGGAAATATCTACACTGCTATCTGTGTAAACATGGAAATATCTACACCGCTACCTGTACAAACATGGAAATATCTACACAGCCATCTGTAGGAATATGTAAATATCTACACCGTTATCTGTATACACATGGAATTATCTACACCGCTATTTGTATGAACATGGAAATGTCTACACCTCTATCTGTGTAAACATGGAAATATCTACACCGCTATCTGTGTAAACATGGAGATATCTACACCGCTATCTCTATAAGCATGGAAATATCCACACAGCCATCTATATAAACATGGAAATATCTACACTACGCTCTGTATAAACCTGGAAATATCTACACTGATATCTCTATAAACATGGAAATAACTAAATCGCTATCTCTATAAACATGGAAATATCTACACCGCTATCTGTGTAAACATGGAAATATCTACACCGCTGTCTGTGTAAACATGGATATACCTACACCGCTATATCTATAAACATGGAAATATCTACACCGCCATCTGTATGGGTATGGAAATATCTACACCGCCATCTGTATAACCATGGAAATATCTACACCGTTATGTGTATAAAGATGGAAATATCTACACTGCTATCTGTAAAAACATGGAAATATCTACACCGCCATCTGTATGAACATGGAAATGTCTAAACCGCCAACTCTATAAACATGGAAATATCTACAGCGCTATGTGTTGGAACATAGAAATATCTACACCGCTATCTGCATAAAAGTGGAAATATCTTCACCGCTATCTGCATAAACTTGGAAATATCTACACCACAATCTTGTAAACATGGAAATATCTAAAAAAACAACTGTGGGAACATGGAAATATCTACACCGCTATCTCTATAAACATGGAAATATCTACACCGCTATCTGTACAAACTTGGAAATATCTACACAGCCATCTGTAGGAACATGTAAATATCTACACAGTTATCTGTATACACATGGAAATATCTACACCGCTATCCGTATAAACATGGAAATATCTACACCGCTATCTGTGTAAACTTGGAAATATCTACACCGCTATCTGTGTAAACATGGAAATATCTACACCGCTATCTCTAAAAACATGGAAAGATCTACACCATTATGTGTATAAAGATGGAAATATCTACACCGCTATCTGTATAAACATGGAAATATCTACACCGCCATCTGTATGAACGTGGAAATGTCTAAACCGCCATCTCTATAAACCTGTAAATATCTACACCGCCCTCTGTAGGAACATGGAAATATCTACAACGCTATCTGTTTAAACATTGAAATGTCTACACCGCTATGGGCCTAGAAGTGGAAATATCTACACCGCTATCTGCATAAACTTGGAAATACCTACACCGCTATCTGTGTAAACATGGAAATATCTAAACCACCAACTGTAGGAACATGGAAATATCTACACCACTATCTCCACAAACATTGACATATCTACACCGCTATCTGTATAAACATGCAAATATCTACACAGCCATCTGTAGGAACATGTAAATATCTACACCACTATCTCTATAAACATGGAAATACCTACACTGCTATCTGTATAAACATGGAAATATCTACACCGCTATCTGTGTAAACATGGAAAGATCTACACCGCTATCTCTGAAAACATGGAAAGATCTACACCATTATGTGTATAAAGACGGAAATATCTACACCGCTATCTGTATAAACATGGAAATATCTACGCAGCCATCTGTAGGAACATGTAAATATCTACACAGTTATCTGTATACACATGGAAATATCTACACCGCTATCTGTATAAACATGGAAATATCTACACCGCTATCTGTGTAAACATGGAAATATCTACACCGCTATCTGTGTAAACATGGAAATATCTACACCGCCATCTCTTAAAACTTGGAAATATCTTCACCGTTATGTGTATAAACATGGAAATATCTTCACCGTCATCTGTATGAACATGGAAATATCTACACTGCCATCGATATAAACATGGAAATATCTACACCGCCATCTGTTTGAACATGAAAATATCTACACCGCCAACTCTATAAACATTGAAATATCTACACCGCTATCTGTGTAAACATGGAAATATCTACACCGCTATCTGTGTAAACATGGAAATATCTACACCGCTATCTGTGTAAACATGGAAGTATCTACACCGCTATCTCTATAAACATGGAAATATCTTCACCGCCTTCTGCATGAACATGGAAATATCTACATCACCATCTGTATAAACATGGAAATATCTACACTGCTGTCTCTATAAACATGGAAATATCAACAACGCTATCTGTATAAACATGGAAATATCTACACCGCTATCTGTATAAACATGGAAATATCTACACCGCTATCTCTATAAACATGGAAATATCTACACCGCTATCTGTATAAACATGGAAATATCTACACCGCTATCTGTGTAAACATGGAAATATCTACAGCACTATCTGTGTAAACATGGAAATACCTACAACGCTATCTGTACAAACATGGAAATATCTACACAGCCATCTGTAGGAATATGTAAATATCTACACCGTTATCTCTATACACATGGAATTATCTACACAGCTATCTGTATGAACATGGAAATATCTACACCGCTATATGTGCACACATTGAAATATCTACACCGCTATCTGTGTAAACATGGAGATATCTACACCGCTATCTCTATAAACATGGAAATATCCTCACAGCCATCCACATAAACATGAAAATATCTACACTACGCTCTGTATAAACCTGGAAATACCTACACTGATATCTCTATAAACATGGAAACATCTACACCGCTATCTCTATAAACATCGAAATATCTACACCGCTATCTGTGTAAACATGGAAATATCTACACCGCTTTCTGTGTAAACATGGAAATACCTACACCGCTATATCTATAAACATGGAAATATCTACACCGCCATCTGTATGGGTATGGAAATATCTACACCGCCATCTGTATAAACATGGAAATATCTACACCGTTATCTGTGTACACATGGAATTATCTACACCGATATCTGTTTAAACTTGGAAATATCTACAATGCCATCTGCGTAAACTTGGAAAAATCTACACCGCTATCTCTATATACATGCAAATATCTACAAGTCTATCTGTGTAAACATGGCAATATCTACACCGATATCTCTGTAAACTTGGAAATATCTACACCGCTATCTCTGTAAACATGGAAATAACTACAGGGTCATCTGTATAAACATGGAAATATCTACACCGCTATCTGTGTAAACATGGAAATATCTACACCGCTATCTCTAAAAACATGGAAAGATCTACACCATTATGTGTATAAAGACGGAAATATCTACACCGCTATCTGTATAAACATGGAAATATCTACACCGCCATCTATATGAACGTGGAAATGTCTAAACCGCCATCTCTATAAACATGTAAATATCTACACCGCCCTCTGTAGGAACATGGAAATATCTACAACGCTATCTGTTTAAACATTGAAATATCTACACGGCTATATGCCTAAAAGTGGAAATATCTAGAACGCTATCTGCACAAGCTTGGAAATACCTACACCGCTATCTGTGTACACATGGAAATATCTACACCACCAACTTTAGGAACATGAAAATATCTACACCGCTATCTGTATGAACATGGAAATATCTTCACCGCCATCTGTATGAACATGGATATATCTACACAGCCATATGGATGAACATGGAAATATCTACACCGCTATCTGCATGAACATGGAAATAGCTACAACGCTATCTGTATGAACATGGAAATAGCTACACCGCCATCTGTATGAACATGGAAATATCTGCACCGCCATCTGTATGAACATATAAATATCTACAAAGCCATCCGTATTAAGATGGAGATATCTACACCGCTATCTGTATACACCTGGAAATATCTACAGCGCTCTCTGTATAAACATGGAAATATCCACACCGCTATCTGTATAAACATGGAAATATCCACACCGCTACCTGTATAAACATGGAAATACCAGCACCGCTATCTGTATGAACATGGAAATATCTACACCGCTATCTGTACGAACACGGAAATATCTACACCGCTATCTGTATGAACATGGAAATAGCTACACCGCTATCTGTATGAACATGGAAATATCTACACCACTATCTGTAGGAACATGGAAATATCTACACCGCTATCTGTATGAACATGGATATATCTACACAGTCATCTGGATGAACATGGAAATATCTACACCACTATCTGTATGAACATGGAAATATCTACACCGCTATCTGTGTAAACATGCATACATCTTCACCGCTATCTGTATAAACATGGAAATATCTACACCGCTATCTGTATGAACATGGAAATATCTACACCGCTATCTGTTTGAACATGGAAATATCTAAACCGCTATCTGCATGAAAATGGAAATATCTACACAGCTATCTGCATATACATTTAAATATCTACACAGCTATCTCTTTGCACATGGAAATAACTACACCGCTATCTGTATGAACATGGAAATACCTACACCGCCATCTGTATGAACATGGAAATATCTGCACGGCCATCTGTATGAACATATAAATATCTACACTGAAATCTGTATTAAGATGGAGATATCTACACCGCTATCTGTATAAACATGGAAATATCTACACCGCTATCTGTATAAACATGGAAATATCTACACCGCTACCTGTATAAACATTGAAATATCAGCACCGCTTTCTGTATAAACATGGAAATATCAGCCCCTCTATCTGTATGAACATGGAAATATCTACACCGCTATCTGTGTAAACATGGAAATATCTACACCGCTATCTGTGTAAACATGGAAGTATCTACACCGCTATCTCTATAAACATGGAAATATCTTCACCGCCTTCTGCATGAACATGGAAATATCTACATCACCATCTGTATAAACATGGAAATATCTACACTGCTGTCTCTATAAACATGGAAATATCAACAACGCTATCTGTATAAACATGGAAATATCTACACCGCTATCTGTATAAACATGGAAATATCTACACCGCTATCTCTATAAACATGGAAATATCTACACCGCTATCTGTATAAACATGGAAATATCTACACCGCTATCTGTGTAAACATGGAAATATCTACAGCACTATCTGTGTAAACATGGAAATACCTACAACACTATCTGTACAAACATGGAAATATCTACACAGCCATCTGTAGGAATATGTAAATATCTACACCGTTATCTCTATACACATGGAATTATCTACACAGCTATCTGTATGAACATGGAAATATCTACACCGCTATATGTGCACACATTGAAATATCTACACCGCTATCTGTGTAAACATGGAGATATCTACACCGCTATCTCTATAAACATGGAAATATCCTCACAGCCATCCACATAAACATGAAAATATCTACACTACGCTCTGTATAAACCTGGAAATACCTACACTGATATCTCTATAAACATGGAAACATCTACACCGCTATCTCTATAAACATCGAAATATCTACACCGCTATCTGTGTAAACATGGAAATATCTACACCGCTTTCTGTGTAAACATGGAAATACCTACACAGCTATATCTATAAACATGGAAATATCTACACCGCCATCTGTATGGGTATGGAAATATCTACACCGCCATCTGTATAAACATGGAAATATCTACACCGTTATCTGTGTACACATGGAATTATCTACACCGCTATCTGTTTAAACTTGGAAATATCTACAATGCCATCTGCGTAAACTTGGAAAAATCTACACCGCTATCTCTATATACATGCAAATATGTACAAGTCTATCTGTGTAAACATGGCAATATCTACACCGATATCTCTGTAAACATGGAAATATCTACACCGCTATCTCTGTAAACATGGAAATATCTACAGGGTCATCTGTATAAACATGGAAATATCTACACCGCTATCTGTGTAAACATGGAAATATCTACACCGCTATCTCTAAAAACATGGAAAGATCTACACCATTATGTGTATAAAGACGGAAATATCTACACCGCTATCTGTATAAACATGGAAATATCTACACCGCCATCTATATGAACGTGGAAATGTCTAAACCGCCATCTCTATAAACATGTAAATATCTACACCGCCCTCTGTAGGAACATGGAAATATCTACAACGCTATCTGTTTAAACATTGAAATATCTACACGGCTATATGCCTAAAAGTGGAAATATCTAGAACGCTATCTGCACAAACTTGGAAATACCTACACCGCTATCTGTGTACACATGGAAATATCTACACCACCAACTTTAGGAACATGAAAATATCTACACCGCTATCTGTATGAACATGGAAATATCTTCACCGCCATCTGTATGAACATGGATATATCTACACAGCCATATGGATGAACATGGAAATATCTACACCGCTATCTGCATGAACATGGAAATAGCTACAACGCTATCTGTATGAACATGGAAATAGCTACACCGCCATCTGTATGAACATGGAAATATCTGCACCGCCATCTGTATGAACATATAAATATCTACAAAGCCATCCGTATTAAGATGGAGATATCTACACCGCTATCTGTATACACCTGGAAATATCTACAGCGCTCTCTGTATAAACATGGAAATATCCACACCGCTATCTGTATAAACATGGAAATATCCACACCGCTACCTGTATAAACATGGAAATACCAGCACCGCTATCTGTATGAACATGGAAATATCTACACCGCTATCTGTACGAACACGGAAATATCTACACCGCTATCTGTATGAACATGGAAATAGCTACACCGCTATCTGTATGAACATGGAAATATCTACAGCACTATCTGTAGGAACATGGAAATATCTACACCGCTATCTGTATGAACATGGATATATCTACACAGTCATCTGGATGAACATGGAAATATCTACACCACTATCTGTATGAACATGGAAATATCTACACCGCTATCTGTGTAAACATGCATACATCTTCACCGCTATCTGTATAAACATGGAAATATCTACACCGCTATCTGTATGAACATGGAAATATCTACACCGCTATCTGTTTGAACATGGAAATATCTAAACCGCTATCTGCATGAAAATGGAAATATCTACACAGCTATCTGCATATACATTTAAATATCTACACAGCTATCTCTTTGCACATGGAAATAACTACACCGCTATCTGTATGAACATGGAAATACCTACACCGCCATCTGTATGAACATGGAAATATCTGCACGGCCATCTGTATGAACATATAAATATCTACACTGAAATCTGTATTAAGATGGAGATATCTACACCGCTATCTGTATAAACATGGAAATATCTACACCGCTATCTGTATAAACATGGAAATATCTACACCGCTACCTGTATAAACATTGAAATATCAGCACCGCTTTCTGTATAAACATGGAAATATCAGCCCCTCTATCTGTATGAACATGGAAATATCTACACCACTATCTGTATGAACATGGAAATATCTAAACCGCTATCTGTATGAACATGGAAATATCCACACTGCTATCTGTATAGACATGGAAATATCTACACTGCTATCTGTATAAACATGGAAATATCTACACCGCTATCTGTGTAAACATGGAAATATCTACACCGCTATCTGCGTAAACATGAAAATATCTACACCGCTATCTGTACAAACATGGAAATATCTACACAGCCCTCTGTAGTAATATGTAAATATCTACACCGTTATCTGTATACACATGGAATTACCTACACCGCTATCTGTATGAACATGGAAATGTCTACACCTCTATCTGTGTAAATATGGAAATATCTACACTGCTGTCTGTGTAAACATGGAGATATCTACACCGCTATCTCTATAAGCATGGAAATATCCACACAGCCATCTATATAAACATGGAAATATCTACACTACGCTCTGTATAAACCTGGAAATATCTACGCTGATATCTCTATAAACATGGAAATAACTACGCCGCTGTCTCTATAAACATGGAAATATCTACACCGCTATCTGTGTAAACATGGAAATGTCTACACCGCTGTCTGTGTAAACATGGAAATACCTACACCGCTATATCTATAAACATGGAAATATCTACACCGCCATCTGTATGGGTATGGAAATATCTACACCGCCATCTGTATAAACATGGAAATATCTACACCGTTATGTGTATAAAGATGGAAATGTCTACACTGCTATCTGTAAAAACATGGAAATATCTACACCGCCATCTGTATGAACATGGAAATGTCTAAACCGCCAACTCTATAAACGTGGAAATATCTACAGCGCTATGTGTTGGAACATAGAAATATCTACACCGCTTTCTGTATAAACATGGAAATATCTACACCGCTATCTGCATAAAAGTGGAAATATCTTCACCGCTATCTGCATAAACTTGGAAATATCTACACCACTATCTTGTAAACATGGAAATATCTAAAAAAACAACTGTGGGAACATTGAAATATCTACACCGCTATCTCTATAAACATGGAAATATCTACACCGCTATCTGTATAAACTTGGAAATATCTACACAGCCATCTGTAGGAACATGTAAATATCTACACAGTTATCTGTATACACATGGAAATATCTACACCGCTATCTGTATAAACATGGAAATATCTACACCGCCATCTGTATGAACGTGGAAATGTCTAAACCGCCATCTCTATAAACATGTAAATATCTACACCGCCCTCTGTAGGAACATGGAAATATCTACAACGCTATCTGTTTAAACATTGAAATATCTACACCGCTATGTGCCTAAAAGTGGAAATATCTACACCGCTATCTGCATAAACTTGGAAATACCTACACCGCTATCTGTGTAAACATGGAAATATCTAAACCACCAACTGTAGGAACATGGAAATATCTACACCACTATCTCCACAAATATTGACATATCTACACCGCTATCTGTATAAACATGGAAATATCTACACAGCCATCTGTAGGAACATGTAAATATCTACAGCACTATCTCTACAAACATGGAAATATCTACACTGCTATCTGTATATACATGGAAATATCTACACCGCTATCTGTGTAAACATGGAAAGATCTACACCGCTATCTCTGAAAACATGGAAAGATCTACACCATTATGTGTATAAAGACGGAAATATCTACACCGCTATCTGTATAAACATGGAAATATCTACGCAGCCATCTGTAGGAACATGTAAATATCTACACAGTTATCTGTATACACATGGAAATATCTACACCGCTATCTGTGTAAACATGGAAATATCTACACCGCTATCTGTGTAAACATGGAAATATCTACACCGCTATCTGTGTAAACATGGAAATATCTACACCGCCATCTCTTAAAACTTGGAAATATCTTCACCGTTATGTGTATAAACATGGAAATTTCTTCACCGTCATCTGTATGAACTTGGAAATATCTACACTACCATCGATATAAACATGGAAATATCTACACCGCCATCTGTTTGAACATGAAAATATCTACACCGCCAACTCTATAAACATTGAAATATCTACACCGCTATCTGTATAAACATGGAAATATCTACACCGCTATCTGTGTAAACATGGAAATATCTACACCGCTATCTGTGTAAACATGGAAGTATCTACACCCCTATCTGTGTAAACATGGAAATATCTACACCGCTATCTGTGTAAACATGGAAGTATCTACACCGCTATCTCTATAAACATGGAAATATCTTCGCCGCCATCTGTATGAACATGGAAATATCTACATCGCCATCTGTATAAACATGGAAATATCTACACTGCTGTCTCTATAAACATGGAAATATCAACAACGCTATCTGTATGAATATGGAAATATCTTCACCGCTAACTGTATAAACATGGAAATTTCTACACCGCTGTCTCTATAAACATGGAAATATCTACACCGCTATTCTGCATAAACATGGAAATACCTACACCGCTATCTGTGTAAACATGGAAATATCTACACCACTATCTGTGTAAACATGGAAATATCTACACCGCTATCTGTACAAACATGGAAATATCTACACAGCCATCTGTAGGAATATGTAAATATCTACACCGTTATCTCTATACACATGGAATTATCTACACCGCTATCTGTATGAACATGGAAATATCTACACCGCTATCTGTGTATACATGGAAATATCTACACCGCTATCTGTGTAAACATGGAGATATCTACACCGCTATCTCTATTAACATGGAAATATCCACACAGCCATCCATATAAACATGGAAATATCTACACTACGCTCTGTATAAACATGGAAATATCTACACCGCTTTCTGTGTAAACATGGAAATACCTACACCGCTATATCTATAAACATGGAAATATCTACACCGCCATCTGTATGGGTATGGAAATATCTACACCGCCATCTGTATAAACATGGAAATATCTACACCGTTATCTGTGTACACATGGAATTATCTACACCGCTATCTGTATAAGCTTGGAAATATCTACAATGCTATCTGCGTAAACATGGAAATATCTACACCGCTATCTCTATATACATGCAAATATCTACACCGCTATCTGTGTAAACATCGTAATATCTACACCGATATCTCTGTAAACATGGAAATATCTACACCGCTATCTCTGTAAACATGGAAATATCTACAGAGTCATCTGTATAAACATGGAAATATCTACACCGCTATCTGTGTAAACATGGAAATATCTACACCGCTATCTCTAAAAACGTGGAAAGATCTACACCATTATGTGTATAAAGACGGAAATATCTACACCGCTATCTGTATAAACATGGAAATATCTACTCCGCCATCTGTATGAACGTGGAAATGTCTAAACCGCCATCTCTATAAACCTGTAAATATCTACACCGCCCTCTGTAGGAACATGGAAATATCTACAACGCTATCTGTTTAAACATTGAAATATCTACACTGCTATCTGCCTAAAAGTGGAAATATCTACACCGCTATCTGCATAAACTTGGAAATACCTACACCGCTATCTGTGTACACATGGAAATATCTACACCACCAACTGTAGGAACATGAAAATATCTACACCGCCAACTCTATAAACATTGAAATATCTACACCGCTATCTGTATAAACATGGAAATATCTACACCGCTATCTGTGTAAACATGGAAATACCTACACCGCCTTCTGTGTAAACATGGAAATATCTACACCGCCATATCTATAAACATGGAAATATCTTCAACTCCATCTGTATGAACATGGAATTATCTACACTGCCATCTGTATGAACATGGATACATCTACACCGCTATCTGTATAAACATGGAAATATCTACACCGCCATCGGTAGGAAAATGAAAATATCTACACCGCCATCTGTATGAACAGGGAACTATGTACACCACCATCTGTATCAACATGAAAATACCTACACCGCCATCTGTATCACAATGGAAATATCTGCACCGCCATCTCTATAACAATGGAAATATCTAAACCGCCGTCTGTATGGAAATGGAAAAATCTACACCACCATCTGTATAAAGGTGGAAATATCTACACCGCTATCTGTGTGAACATGGATATATCTACAACGCTATCTGTAAAAACATGGAAATATCTACACCTCCATCTGTATAAACATGGAAATATCTACACCGCCATCTGTAGAAACATGGAAATATCTACACCGCCATCTCTATAAACATGGAAATATCTTCACAGCTATCTGTATAAACATTTAAATACCTACACCGCCATCTCTATAAACATAGAAATATCTACACCGCCATCTGTATGAACATGGAAATATGTACACCGCCATCTGTATAAATGTGGAAATATCTACACCGCTATCTGTATGAACATGGCAATATGTACGCCGCTACCTGTATTAACATGGAAAATCTACACCGCTATCTGTATAAACATGGAAATATCTACACCGCTGTCTCTATAAACATGGAAATATGTGCGCCGCTATCTCTATAAATATTGAAATATATACACCTCTGTCTCTATAAACATGGAAATATCTAATATGCTATCTGTATAAACATGGAAATATCTACACCGCTATCTGTATAAACATGGAAATATCTACACCGCTATCTCTATAAACATGGATATATCTACACCGCTATCTCTATTAACATGGAAATATCTACACCACTATCTGTATGAACATGGAAATATCCACACCGCTATCTGTATAGACATGGAAGTATCTACACCGGTAACTGTATAAACATGGAAATATCTACACCGCTATCGGTATAAATGTCTGTATTTGCTCTTAATTTATACCCAAGGCTGGGATGTTTCATATGATAAAAAGACCAAATACAGAAATAGACTATATTTGGTCTGGCAATTGATCTCTGCAATAATCAAACCTCAAAGACAATCAAACCTGAAATCTAAGCTACATATTAAATAGCTTGGTTTTTAGGTTGCACGTTGCTGTGTATGCTGGCTTCATAGAAAATGCAAGTAGCAATGGCCATTTTTTAATAGTCGTTAGCCTTGAAGCTCTCCTACTTTTGAATCACATAGAAATAGAAATCAAATCTCACTATATTTTTTTTTGAAACAGGGTCTGGCTTCGTTGCCCAGGCTGAAGAGCAGGGCATGATCTTGGCTCACACCTCTGCCTCTCGGACTCAAGCCATCCTCCCACCTCAGCCTTGGAGTAGCTGGGACCACAGGCATGTGACACCATACCCAGCTAATATTTTTATTTTTGTACAAATGGGGTTTGTCATCTTTCCCAGGCAGGCCTCAAACTCCAAGACTCAAGCAATACACCTGCCTTGAATTCCCAAAGTACTGGGTTTACAGGCGACAGCCACTACGCCCAGCAACTAAACTTCTAAAAATCAATTTAACATAAAATTATCTAAGCGTGCAAGGAAAGATAAGAAGCCTAAGGAACCAGTGAGTTGAAGAATAAATGCAGTTTAAATCATACATGTAAACAACATGATGTGATGTGGTAGGAATCATCTAACATGCTTTAAAGCATGAGTAAAAGGTCTTTACTTAGAAAACTGGATCTTAGTTTAGGATATCTTTAGATAAGAGTATGAAAAGTCATATCATATTGATAAGTAAAGTGCTTCCTTTGGCTAATTTTAAGGATAGGACATTTACTTTCATATAATTCATAGGAATCTTAGACTTAAAAATAAAATTTCCCTTCTCAAATCCTTACTTTCATACATTTTTTGCATTTCTTTCACTTTTGTGTTAATGGCCTATGTCTCAACATATTCTATTAAGCCTTCTGGAAACACATACTTTGTTTCCAGCCTCTTCAGAGAACCATCACTCCAATTCCTAGGCTTCTGAAGAAGCAGACCCAAGCTTATAGTTATTACATATTTCCAAATCTAGGTGACCAACAAAAATTGATACTTTTCCCATCATACCTTTAAGTTAATAATCAGGTGTATGCTGAGAGGTAAGGACCCAAGAGTGTTGGTTGTCTAATTCTGCAGCTGTATAAACAAATCTTAATGCTTGAAAATATTCAAAGGTTATTCTCACGTTGATTGTTGGTAACTATGTGTAACAACATGAAAAGAAAAAAAATCAAAGAATTACGTCTGAGGATAATACACAATCTCTAAGGGTAAGAAGAGCAACAAAAATTCTGCTTCAATTACCACTGAAATAATATATTTATCCTGTAAAATCTATGGTGGCTGGTTGTAAAAACTAGGCATTAGCAAACTGATAAAGACTTTTTAATGAAACCATTATGAAACATAGTTTTTAAAAAGTTAAATACACCCACACCAGTTTTTCACATTCTTTGGGCTGCTTTAATGCTGCCATTAAATAATTGATTTAGTTGTGACATAGATCCTATGTTCCATGGAGTCTACCATTCATAAAGATGCAATGTAAGGTAACAAAAATATAAATTGTGTGTGTGGGGGGGAGAAGTCAAGAGTATTTTTATGTGACAGAAGTTAAGTTGTTATCAGTGTAAAATAGTCTGTTACAAATACAGGACTCTGTATGTTAGTTTCACTAACCAGAAAGAAAGAAATTACAGCAGATACACACACACACACACCAAAAAAGGGAAAAGAAACAAAGCTTAGCACCACAGAAAACCACCAAACTAGAGGGATAAACAATAAGAAAGGAAGAAGTGAACAAGTAATCTAAAAAACAACTAATGAAATGATAGAAGGAAGTCCTAATTTATCAATAATAAACTTGAATAGAAGTGGATTAAACTCTACTTAAAAGATATAAAGTGGATGAACGGATTCAGATAGCAAAACCCACCTATATGCTGCCTACATGATACTTACCTCACTATTAAAGACAAATAGACTGAAAGTGAAGAGATGGAAAAATATATTTTATGCAAACAAATGAAAAGCAAGCAGGAGTAGCCACAGTCATGTCATATTTTAAAAGGCTTTAAATAAAAAAACTATATAAAAAAAGAATGTCACTGTACAATGAAATGATAAAAGGCCCAATTCAATAAGAGGACATAACATATATATTACTTAGGTGTAACTATATATGTACCCAACACCAGAACAACCAGATATATAAAGCAAATATTAGATTTAAAGGTAGAGATAGACTGCAATACAATATTAGTAGGAAATTTCAACACTCCACTTTAAAAATGGACAGATTCTATGAAGAGAAAATCAACCAAAAAATGACAGACTCAAACTATACCATAGACCAAATGGACCTAGCAGGTAAAGAAGATCTCACCTGATATGGTTTGGCTGTATATCCCCACCGAAATCTCATCTTGATTATAGCTCCCATAATTCATACATGTTGTGGGAGGGAACCAGTGGGAGATAATTGAATCATGGGGGCGGTTCCCCCATACTGTTCTTGTGGTAGTGAATACGTCTAACAAGATCTGATGGTTTTATAAGGGGGAACCCTTTCACTTGGTTCTCAATTCTATTTTGTTTGCTACCATGTAAGATGTGTCTTTCGCCTTCCATCATGATTGGGAGACCTCCCCAGCCACGTGGAACTATGAGTCCACTAAACCTCTTTTTCTCTGTAAATTACCCAGTCTCGGGTATGTCTTTATCAGCAGTATGAAAACAGACTAATACATCATCCAGCAGCTGCAGAATACAAATTATTCTCAACTGTACACCAAACATTCTCTAGGACCAATCATACATTATGACACATAATAAGTCTTAACAAACTTAAGAAGACAGATATCATATGAAGTATCTTTTCTGATTCCAGGGATATAAAGCCAGAAATCAACAACAGGAAAGCCCTTGGAAATTTTATAAAAACATGGAAATTAAATAGCACGCACCCAAGAAATCAATAGGTCTCATTAAGACATTAATAGGAAAATTTCAAAAGTCACTGAGACAAGTAAGAATGAAAATCCAACATACCCAAACCTATGGAACGTAGCAAAAGCAGTTCTAAGAGGGAAATTTATAGCAATAAAAGCCTACACCAAAAAAGAAGAAAGATTTTCAAATCACAAAGCAAAATTATACACTTCAAGTAACTAGAACATCAAAAACAAACTAAACCCAAAATTGGTAGAAGGAAGGAAATAATAAAGCTCACAGCAGATATAAATGAAACAGACACTAAAAAATATTTCAAAAGATAAATAAGACAAAGTGTAAAGGTAAAACTGACAAACCTTTAGCTAAACTAAGACAAAAGGAGAGAAAATTCAAATAAATAAAAGATGAAAAAGGAGACATTACAACTGATACACCACAGAAATAGAAGGGATTGTAAGACATTACTCATAACTATATGCCAACAAATTTGATAGTGTAGAATAAAATGAATAAATTTCTGCACACATACAACTACCCAGATTAAATTGTGAGGAAATATAACATCTGAACACATCAAGAATGAGTTTGGAAATTGAATCAATAATAAAACATCTTCCATCAAAACAACAACAACAACAACCAACACCCAGGACCTGATGTCTTCACTGCTGAATTCTACCAAACAGTTAAAGAATAACTACCAATTCTCCACAAACTTTTCCACAAAAGTAATGAGGAAGGAATACTTCCATACTCATCTTATGAGGCTCGCAACATCCTGATTCTAAAACCAGACAAAGACACGCACAAAATGAAAATAACAGGCCAATATTCCTGAAGAACATAGATACAAAAGTTCTCAACAAGATACAAGTGAACTGACTTCGACAGCACACTAAAAAGAGTATTCACTATAATCAAGTGGGGTTCATCCCAGGGATGAAAGGATGGCTTAACATGCACAAATCAGTAAATATGATACACCACCACAATAGAAAGAAGAACAAAAACCATGTGATCATTTCAACAGATGCAAAAAGAACACTTGACAAAAGTCAACATTCCTTTATGATAAAAACTGTCAAGAAAGTAGGTATAGGAGTGTACCTCAACGCAGTAAAGGCCATAGGTGACAAACCCACAGCTAACATCTTATTTATGGTGAATAGTTAAATGCTTTTCCTCTTTGATATGGAGGAAGACAAGGATGTCAACTTCTACCACTTCTATTTAGCATAGTACTGGAGGTCAGAGCCAGAGCAATTAGACAAAAGAAATAAATAAGAGGGATCCAAACTGGAAAGAAGGAAGTCAGATTGTTTCTGTTTGTAGAAAATGTGATCTCACATACATATGTATACATCTATATATATGATCATATAGATATATATGATCTCTCTCTCTTTAGGGTTCTTTCTATATATACTTATATAGAGTGAGAACCCTAAAGACTTGACCAAAAACTACTAGAAATCATAAATAAATTCAGTAAAGTTGTAGTATACAAAATCAACACAGAAAATTCAGTGGTGTTTCTATACACTAATAGTGAACTATCTGAAAAAGTCATCAAGAAAGGAATTCCATTTACAATAGCTACCAAGAAATCTGCAGATAAATTTAATCAAGGTCGTGAAAGATCTCTTCAATGAAAACTATAACACACTGATGGAAAAATTTACGATACACAAAAAATGGACACTATATACTCATGGAAAGGAAGAATTGATACTATTGAAATGACCATACTAACAAAATGTCCTACAGATTCAATGCAATCCCTATCAAAATACCAATGAAATTCTTCACAGAAATAGAAAAAAATACCCTAAAATTTGTATGAAACCAGAAAAGACCCCAAATAACCAAAGCAATCCTGTGCAAAAATAACAAAGCTGGAGGCACCACACTACCTGACTTCAAAATATACTACAAAGCCATAGTAAGCAAAACAGCATGGCACTGCCATAAAGCAAACACATAGACCAATGGAAGAGAATATACAGCTCAGAAATAAATTCTCATACCTAAAGTCAACTGATTTTCCAAAAAGGAGTCAAGAGCACACACAGGGGTAAAGACAGTCTCTTCATTAAATGGTACTGAGAAGATTGGATATCTACATGTGGGATAATGAAATTAGACCCCTATCTTTTACCTTATACAAAAATCAACTCAAATGCGATTAAAGACCTAAAGGTAAGATTGAAAACTATGAAAAACTACTAGAAGATAACATGTGGGAAATTCTCTATAACTTTGGGTTCTACAAGGATTTTTTAAATGAGACGTCAAAAGCACAGGCAACAAAAGCAAAAATAGATAAATGGGGTTTCATCAAACTAAAATGCTTTTGCACAGCAAAGGAAACTTAACAGAGTGAAAAAACAACTTACAGAATGGGATACAATATTTGCAAACTATACATCTGCTAAGGAGTTAATGCCCAGATTATATAACAAACTTAAACAACTCAACAGCAAAAACATAAATAACTTATTTAAAAATGGGCAAAACTGGGAGGCTGAGGCAGGCGGATTGCCTGAGGTCAGGAGTTTGAGACCAGCCTGACCAATATGGTGAAATCATTTCTCTACTAAAAATACAAAAATTTAGCCAAACATGATGGCGTGTGCCTGTAACCCCAGCTACTCAGCAGGCTGAGGCAGGGGAATTGCTTGAACCAGGGAGATGGAGGTTGCCGTGAGCCCCGATTGCACCACTGCACTCCAGCTTGGGCAACAGAGCAAGACTCCTTCGCAAAAAAAAAAAAAAAAAAAAAGGACAAAATAAACTAAAAGAAATGCCACAAGAGAAAATATAGAAAGGGTCAAGACGAATATATAATAAAATCATGTTCAACATCACTAACCATCAGGGAAATGCAAATCAAAACCGCAATGAGATACCAGTTCACCCATTAGAATGGCTATTAGCAAAAAGGTAAAAGATAACAAGAGTTGGCAAGGAAGTGGAGAAAACGGAACACTTACGCACTGTTGATGGGGTTGTAAACTAGTACAACCATTAAGCAAAACTTTATGGAAGTTCGCTAAAAAATAAAAAATAAAAAAAAAAACAATCATTCGACCACATAACCCAGCAATCCCACTACTGGGTATATATCCATAGGAAATGAAATCATTGTGTTTGAAAAATATCTGCACTCTTATGTTTACTGTAGCACTATTTCTAATAATCAGATATGGAATCAACCTATGTGTATAAAAACAAACAAGTGAATTATATATATATAATATATATTATGTATATTATATATAATACATATTATATATAATATATTATGTATAATATATAATATATTATATATTAATATATTATTAATATTAATGTATTATATATTAATATTAATAATATTAATAATAAATAATAAGTATTATTTAATAATTATTAATAATTAATAATTAATAATAATTAATACTAATATTAATATATTATTAATATATAACATATATGTATAATATACATTATATATTATGTATATTTTATATATAATACATATTATGTATATTATATACATAATATATATTATGTATATTATAATATATATAATGTATAATGTATATAATATACGTTATGTATATTATATATAATATACATTATGTATGTTATGTATATTATATATCACATATAATATATATTATTATTATATATAATTATATATAATTATAATTATAATTATATATAATTTTATGTGTAATTATAATTATGCATAAAATTAATTATAATTATATATAATTTTATGTGTAATTATAATTATACATAAAATTATATATGTATATATATATATATATATGGACACACAATGAAATACTATTCAGCCATAAAAAAAGAATGAAATTCTGCCAGTTGCAACAACATGGATGACCCTGTAGGATACAATGTTAAGTGAAATAAGCCAGACACAGAAAGCAAATACCGCATGATCTCGCTCATATGTGGAATCTTAAAAAAAAAAATGTTAATAGAGAAGTAGAGTAGAATAGTGGTTACCAAACAGTGAGGAAGAAGCGGGGAGGGCAAAATGGAGATAGATTGGTTAACAGTTATGAAATCACAATTATATAGGAAGAATAAGTTGTAGTGTTCTTTGCAAAGCAGGGTGACTATAGTTAAAAGTAAAGTATTGTATATTACAAAGTATCTAGAAGAAAGGATTTTGAAATTTCTTATTAAAAAGAAATGATGAATGCATGAGGTAATTAATACACTAACTATCTTTATTGGATCATTAGACAACATACATATTCATTGAAACATCAAATTGTATCCTATAAATCTATATAATTACAATGTGAAAATTTTTTAAAAATAAATTAATGAATTAAATAACAATTTTAAAATGTTCTCAATCACCAATGCAAAGTTTAGGAGCTTTGTTCTTGACTCAGCCTTAAGACTGAAAACTAATGTGTTAGAAATATTTGTAGATCCTCTCAATTTTGAAAGAATCCTAGCTAAACTACTGAAATATAAAATATATTCTATGGAATATGCTCTTAGGTATATTCTTAGGTGAACTCTGCTTTTAGATGAAGCTTATAAAAATGAAAAACGTATCTGAAATAAAATTTTAAAGTATTTGGAAAATTACAGCTTAATCTCTTAAAGACAAATTTTCTGTACAGTAACCTTTTTATGTGCTTTTGAAATGGGGTATACAATTATTTTCCCTGATGTGAGACAAAATATAGAAAGTTGGCATTTTATCTAAGAAGTTAACTTAGGAAGAAAGAGTGAGAGGCAGAGGAATGAGGGAAGAAAGGAAGGCTGATGATGGGATACCTTATCAAGTTGCCTAATGCTGTATTGGAACCTAATAGGCCTTCTAAGGAGTTTTATTACATAATGCAAGACTCCTCAATCTGGGAGGAGGAAAGGGACACCTACATGAGCATCCCACCTGCTTAAGTAAGAGCAGCCACAAACTGTGGGCCATTCCAGGTAAGTGTCATATCACACCTGCACCAACTAGTCAAAGCCTGGGTCAAAGCCTGTGCAGAACTGATCGCTACAGCAGAGGCTAAAACAAGAAATGGGGCTAAGAGAGTGAAAAGCAGTGCCCATATGTATCCAAAAACAGGTTGAAGATATCTTTAGGAAGGAACAGATAATTTTTTTTATTCATACAATAACAGATGCATATGAACTCCTCGACTAGTCACCCATTCCTGTCAGCCCTTGGGCTTCATAACTAAATCATTCTTCCTTTGTAATCCAGTCCCACATTTTCAGCTATCTCTATATGTTTATTATCTGAAATATTTCTTTGCTCTATACTCTTCCCTTAGTCTTCAACCAATTTCTTTCTTTATTGTCCCAACCCACAGACTGTTATTTCCACTTTGATGTCCCATAGAAGCTTCAAGGGTTTGAAATACCTAAAAAAACAACTCATCTTTCTCCCTAAAACTCCCTCTCCTTCTCCCACTTCAAAATTTCAACTAATGGCTCCCCCTGTTATTCCCACCAGAATCCTGAATGATCCCTGTTTCTCCTCATTCACTCCATACATGTAAATCTCATTAACGTTACTTTCTAGATATTTCATGAATCCTTTCCATTCATTCTGTACTAGAAAGTGTTCCCAGTTTAGACCCTGGTGGTTGGTGGCCTCTTACCTAGGCGCTCTCTCTCTCTCTCTCTCTCTCTCTCTGTGGGTGTGGGTGTGGGTGTGTGTGTCCTGAGAATTTATTTACTTCTGGTTTTTGTTTGTTTTTTAGTATCCAGAATCTACAGGGAACTTAAATCAATTAGAAAAAAAATAACCCAATTAAAAAATGGGCAAAGGACATGAACAAACACTTCTCAAAAGAACACATACAAATGGCCAACAAATACACGAAAAAAAAAATGCTTAGAATCACTAATCATCAGAAAAATGCAAATCAAAACACAATGAGATACCATTTCATACCGGTTGGAATGGCTATTATTAAAAAGTCAAAATACAACAGATGCCAGCAGGGCTGTAGACAAGAGGAAGTGTCTGTATATTTTTAGCTATAGCCCTACTTCAAACGTGTCCCCATTACAGCCAAAAGAGCAGCCTATCTAAAGGACTGTTCTGATCAGCTCACTTACCTGACTGAAACCTTCAGTGACTCCCATGGCCTGCAGGTCAATGCACTAATTCATGACTATAACATCTGAGATATCCTTGATCTGGTTACTGGTCTAGCCCTCTCTGACTCACGCTTTATAAACCATGCATTCTGGAACTTTTTAGTTGTTTCCCACATCAGCATGCTACTTCCCATCCATGTAGATTTGCAGAGACCTCCTCATCTTTTTAATTCCCAGTTCCCACTCTCAACATGGGCCATCTCCTACCCACACTTCAAAACCTAAGCAAAACAACACCTTCCGTGACACCTCCATGCTGAGTCAGATGCCATCCCCTTTGTATTGTAGTTCTTTGCTTGTGTGCCTTTGTCTCACTTTGTTCTCTTTAAAATAAACTCCATGAGGACAATGATCACCTGCTATTTGTGTTAATATCTGCACCTAGTGGCATAGTGTCTGGAGTATAGTAGGATCTATTTTCAAGGAAAAAAAGATTATATCTATACCAATAGACATGAATTAGCGCTTTTTTTTTTTTTAAAAGATAAGCTCCCTTTGAACTAAGTCAATGTTTACAAGAAGAGTTATACTAAAAAGTTCACTTTTGCTGCTTACGTTTCATTTATTTCAGGCAATTAATTCATTGTTATTGGTAAATCGATACTTTTTATTGATACTGAAAAGAGAGAAATAAACTAATGACTATCTCTGTTAGAGTAGATTTGTTCATATCTATCAGTAAAATGTTAATTATCTGAAAGTCAATAATAAAACATAAACTGTGATCTTAAATGTTTTTTAGGGGCTCAAAAATAATTAGAATTCATGTCAGCATATAAAAAAAGATCAGAGTATTTTTAAGATATGATAAAATTTTATTTTAGTTTCTTAATAGGGATTTTTGTGACCTTATAGAGTTCAACTAATTATAATTTTAAAAATAGGATTTATAGAGTTTTAGAATTAGAAACAATTTATAGATTATTTTATTTTTCTTTTGAGGAATCAGGTCATCAGAAGATCAAGGAACACCTATAATGTCACTAGATCCTAATTTAATTTAAATTTTAGAATCCAGGTATTCTAACTCCTGTCTTGATACTATTTCTACTTTATTATGTTGCTTCCCAGGGCTTTAAAAAATAAAAGCTGGGAAATTACATTTGCTTTGCATATACAGCACCAATTATCAAATTCAGCATAAAAGCATAACATGTATACATCAAAAAGAAAACATAAAAACTTCAAATTAAAAGCATCTCAAAACAATTGAATATAATAGGGAAACCTTATACAAATGCAACACTCACCCATTAATAAAAAGAAACCAATTGGAGAAAAAAGAAATTCAATATAAACATGTTGGAATATAACCTAATTCATTTTAATCCAATGCTTCAAATTGAAAAAAATTAGCACTAGTGTTATTTTCCTTTATCATTACAATCTTGCTTTTCATTACATTATGCTATGTTTTGTATTAAACATAAAATCAATTTTTCACCTTAACACATGCTAGAAATACAGAGTCACCATATTGGAAATCAGTAGAAAGTGTCTTTGTTTCTACTTTTTTTTCTTTGAAAAAGCTTTGGGAAAAAAAATCATTTACAATGTTTAATTTTAATAACTTAAAGAATGTAATTGATTTTTGTTTGTTTTTGACATGGAGTTTCACTCTTGTCACTCAGGCTGGAGTACAATGGCATGATCTCGGCTCACTGTAACCTCCACCTCCCAGGTTCAAATGATTCTCCTGTCTCAGCCTCCCGAGTAGCTGGGATGACAGGCACTCGCCACCACACCCGGCTAATTTTTGTATTTTTAGTAGAGATGGGGTTTCATCATGTTGGCCAGGCTGGTCTCAAACTCCTGACCTCAGGCGATCCGCCAACCTCGGCCTCCCAAAGAGCTGGGACTACAGGCGTGAGCCACCGTGCCCAGCCAATTGAATAGTTTTTAACTCAGAGGATAAATGCTTGAGGGGATGGAAAGCCCATTCCTCATGGCGTGATTATTTCACACTGCATGCCTGTATCAAAACATCTCATGTACCCCACAAATATATAAACCTCCTATGTACCCACAAAAATTTTATAAAATAATGAAAATATTTTAAAACTAAAAAAAGGGTTTTTTAATTAAGCAACTTTATTTAAATAAAATCATTCTTCCTCATCCTCAGTCCTGGGATCTACCAGAAAGAATTAGCAACATCTTAAAGATGACAAAGTGTTAAAGATAAGCTGCTATTAAGTAAAAGTGTGAAGTGTGGAGGGGACAAGCTGGATGCCTGAACCATTTTGTTCTATCTTTAGGACAGTGAAAGAGCAAGAAGCAGGGTTGGGTGGGGGACACATATTCTGTTGAGCATTGTCACCACTATATTCACTGAAATTCATCTGCATGCTTGTATGTATACTTTTGATTCACCTGATACACTGAAAATTATATGAAATTGTTCTCTATTATTTAGATAATTATAATCTAAGTGCTAATATGAAGCTTAGAATTTATATGAAATATGTATGCCCACAACAAGACATTTCAGCTATTTCCTAGATAATAATCTCACTTCACCCTGCACAAAACAGGCACATGATCATGTCACTCTGACCTGGTTTGAGTCCAAGGAGGCTTTTGTTTTTAAAATAATTTAGGTTAGTAGTTAAAATATGAACTTTGGGCCAGGAGTGGGAGCTCATGCCTATAATCCCAGCACTTCGGGAGGCTGAGGCGGGCGGATGACTTGAAGTCAGGAGTAGGAGACTGGACTGGCCAACATGCTGAAACCCCATCTCTACTAAAAAAAAAAAAATAGAAAACTTAGCTGGGTGTGGTGGCGGGCACCTATAATCCCAGCTACTTGGGAGACTGAGGCAGGAGAATTGCTTGAGCCTGGGAAGTGGAGGTTGCAGTGAGCAGAGATCTTACCACTACACTCCAAAACAAACAACAAACAAAAAAATTCTAGAGTCACACTGAAAATCTTAACAACCTGCTTCTACTACCCATTTTTTAATTTTTATTTTGACCTGATTTTAGATTGATAGCAAAATGCACAAATAACACAAAGTGCCCCCTATGTCCCTCACCCTACTTCCCCTAATGCTAACATTTTCAGAGCCATCCTTATTTGCTCTATAAAAGAGCAGAGTTCTCCTTTTAGAGATTTGGAAAGATTATTAAAAGATAAGTTACAAAATACAGTACCTGACACGTATAAAATATTAAATAAATACTAGCCATGCTTAATTATTTTGTTTTAAGTCTATATGAGTCAAGTTTTAGTAGAAATATGGGCTAGAAAAAAAAAAAACAGAAAGCGGGACTCTGTGATCCGACTTGGGCTTATAGAACAGACTGCATTAGTTTGTTCTCATGCTGCTAATAAAGTCATACCCAAGACCGGGTAATTTAGAAAGGAAAGAGGTTTAAGGAACTCACAATTCCACATGGCTGGGGAGGCCTCACAGTCACGGCAGAAGGCAAAAAAGAAGCAAAGGCACATCTTAAATGGTAGCAGAGAAGAAAGCTTGTGTAGAGAAGCTCCCATTTTAAAAGCATCAGATCTCGTGAGACTTATTCGCTACCAGGAGAACAGTAGGGGGAACCCGCCCCTATGATTCAATGATCTCCACCTGACTCCATCCTTGACATGCGGGGATAATTACAATCAAGGTGAGATTCGGGTGGAGACACAGCCGAATCATATCAATGACTAATGAGAGTTACGTCCAGAACCTAATGAAAACCTGTCTGAGGCCACATTCCCTGTAAAGCAGATTTGAGATAGAGATTTGTGTAGAGAATATTTAACTGGGTAAAATCCTAGGAACCAACAACTGTGGCGAAAAAGCTGAATTGGATAAAGGGAGTTGAGATGTGAGGCAGTCACAACAAATACCTCAGCTAATCTCAAGGGGGAGCTGAGAAGCTGGGGCGACCCTTCAGAGTTGCCCTAAATTGAGGCAGGAGTATGGAGTTTTAATACCTTTCACTGGCCATTCTTCAGATACGAGTTGTCCCCAAGGATGGACATCAGCTTGACAAGTTATTAATTAGATCTCCTGAGAATAAATTCTAGAGAGAATCAGCTGAGAGGCATGATTTGCCAACACTCCCAATAGCTGGGCAAACTTCAGTTTTGAGGGAGGATTTGGGTCACACACAAAAGTCTCCACAACCAATTATTCATGGGAAATTCTATGTAGGCAGAGCTATTTCATGGCCAGTTAATCAAAACTACATAATCTATTTGGTTAAGCAAAAGAAATTAAAAAGATAAAATAAAATCTATGTATTAACACTCAAAAGTTTTTTAATGCATTTGCCTTGCATTTCGTATGTTTTGCCTTGCCTTTTATATGTTTTGCCTTGCATTTGTTTATTTGCTTTTAAGAACCTTTAGAGAACAATAATTACTAATATAATATGGAGTAGCACAGCATAGACGAGGGAAGCTAACTCTCTCCCTTTTCCCAGAACCTGGAACAGCTAAAGATCCTAAGCATTGTCAGCTTTGGTATCTGACATAGTTTGGATGTTTGTCCCCTTCAAATCTCACGTTCAAATGTGATCCCCAATGTTGGAGATAGATGCCTCCTGAATGGCTTGGTGCTGTCCTCTTGGTAATGAATGAGTTCTTACCCTGTGAGTTCATGCGATATCTGGTTGTTTAAAAGAGACTGACACCTCCTCCCTGTCTCTCTGGCTTCCGCTCTCACCATGTGATATGCTGGTTTCCCTTCACCTTCCACCATGATTGGAAGGTTCCTGAGGCCCTCCCTGGAAGCAGGTGCCAGTACTATGCTTCACGTACAGCCTTCAGAACAAGGAGACAAATAAACGTCATTTCTTTATAAATTACCCAGCCTCAGGTATTTCTTTACAACAATGCAAATGGGCTAACAGAGTATCATTCATGGACAGTGAGTGTATTAGTCAATTTTCATGCTGCTGATAAAGACATACCCAAGACTGGGTCATTTATAAAGAAAAAGAGGTTTAATGAATTCACAGTTCCACATGGCTGAGGAGGCCTCACAGTTATGGCAGAAGGCGAAAGGCGCATCTTACATGGCAGCAGGCAAACAGCAAATGAGAACCAAGTGAAAGGCGAAAGGGGTTTCCCCTTATAAAACCATCAGATCTCATGAGACTTATTCACTACCACCAGAACAGTGTGGGGAAAACTGCCCCCATGATCCACTTACCTCTCACTGGGTCCCTCCCACAACATGTGAATTATGGGAGCTACAGTGCAAGATGAGATTTCAGTGGGGACACAGCCAAACCATATCAGACAGTAATAACTTTCAATTAAATATAGCTAGACTTTCTGTCAGTGGGTCACAGCAGTCTAGAGAACACATTGAAAAACTCTGGGAACAGCAGATATAGAGGTCAGATCTAGAGATTTTGAACAAAGTTTAGTGCTACAATGCATTGGTGACCACAGACAAAAGGTGTCTGTTGTTGTTATAGTTTGTTTTCTGTCTTGTTTTTCATCATGGGAGGACAAAAAGAAAAAATGGGGGCAATGGTGAAGGAGAAATGAAAAAGACCTGCTTTTCTATGGGTGGAAGCGACTAAACGAGAGAATAAATTTGGATCACACAACAAATGCAAATCAAGTTAGAAGCATGAAAGGCATGATTAAGGCCATGGTTCTAATAGAGATCAGCCAGCGGAACCAGGATCATGCCACACCGAGAGAGGCTGCAGAGCCATTGCCTTCTCTCCTGTCAAAGCTAAATTAATGAAATGGAACTCACAGAAGCACTATGTAATCAAATATTGGTGGGACACAAGCAAATTCTGAAAAAGTTTCATTGATCAGTGATAATATCTTTTGGTGTAAATATCTCCTCAAAACATTTCAGGAAAAAAAAATAAAGCTATAATTTTACTTTAGAAATATTTAACTTTGTTATACTAGTTTACTTATTTTTTACCTAATACTTCTGATATATTGTTATGTAGGTTAAAGATGCTCGATTCATGCCACTGTGGAAACCACACATAATTTAGGCAATAATGCAAATTCTTTTCAAATTCTTTTATCAGTGTATTCACTTTATTTTTATTTCAAACACAATACAAAATTACAGGATGCTATCAAAGTGATGCTACAAAACCCCACTAAAATTTTTTCAATTCTTCAAATCACACACTTACACACACACACACACACACACCACATGCATTCCCCGTACAGACCTTTTTTTGGGGGGCCTGAGTAAATAATTGCATTTTATTTTCAATTTTTCATTTTGAAATAATTAAAGACTTACCAAAAATGTTGCAAAACTACGTGCCTTTTTGAAGTAAAGTCTTGAAAAAGTTGTTTGGTATATCCTTTATAGTAATAAAAGAAAACACGTGTATATTCTGTTGATTAAAGGCATGCTGAGATCGTCAGACATGTGACTTCATCAGAGACTCCAATATAGAGCGCAGCTGTAACGACATCCTAAGAGTGTTCTAACTGAAATGTGTTGGAAGAAGGTTCTAATTTTTTTCAACCCTTCTCAAGTTGGCACTCAGCAGATTTCCACTCTATAAAAGTAACTCCTGCTCTGCAACTAATGTTCACAGATAAGCTCCAAACATATTTACAGCTCCATTTAAGTATAATGTACACACAGTAAAATTCACCCTTTTCAATGTGCAATTTAATGGGTTATGGCAGATGAATATCATCATTTGACCACAATCATGATCAAGATACAGAAAATCTGCATCATCACAAGACGTTTTCTTTTGCTGTTTTGCATTTGATCTTTTCTCCATTCCTGAACACAGGCAACCACTAATCTGCTTCTGTTTCTACAGTTTGCATTTTCTAGAGTATCCTATTAGTGGAATGATACATTGGTGTCTTTCATGTCTAGCTTCTTTCACTGAGCATAATGCTTTTGATATTCATTTATATTGCTGTTGTATCAGTTTGCTCCTTTTTATTGTTGAGTGGTACTCCATCTACAACTGGTTTATCCATTTACAAGTTGATGGACACATCTGCTATGAACTTCAAGGATGAGGCTTGGTACGGATATGTTTTTATTTATTTTGAGTCGCAGTGGAATTATTTGGCTATATGATCAGTACTAAGTTTAACATTAAAAGAAACTGCCAAACTGCTTTCCAAAATGTCTGTACCATTTTGAAGTCCCACTAGCCAGGTGTGAATAGCAATTCTTCACATCATGTGGTATGGTCAGTTCTGCTCGTGTCAGCCACTCCAGTGGGTGTACAGTGGTACCTCAATGTGGTTTTAACTTGCATTTCCCTGATGACGGGTAACGTTAAGTATCTTTTCATTTGTGTATTGGACATCATCTCTTTTTAAATTAAAATATCTGTACAAATATTTGGCCCATTTAGGTCAAAATATTACGTTAAATGAGTTATTTGTGTTTTGTTATTTAGTTTTTTAGTTATGTGTACATTCTAGATGAAAGTTCTTTATCAGACATATTTAAAATTATTCTGTCCCAATCTGTGGTTTGCCTTTTCATTTTTTGATGCTATGTTTTAAGTTGCAAAAGTCTTAATTTCATGAAGTCCAACTTACTATTTTTTTCCATTTTCATCCATCCTTTTCTTATCTAAAAAATTTTTAGCTATAGTAAGATTATTAAAAATTTTTCCTATTCAGTAAGCTTTATACATTTTATATTTACATTATGTATAAAATACATGTTGAGTTAATTTGAGGATATGGTGTGAGGTAATTCTGAAGTTCATATTCTCCATTTAATATCCAATTTTAATAGTACCATCTTTATAAAGACATTGATTTCCTTATTGAAATATTTTGGCAACTTTGGCCATGTAAGGCAGGATATATTTCTAAATTATTTATTCTGTTTCACTGATATATATGTCTTCTTCATGCCAGTAAGTTTACTGTACTGTTTAGTGTAGCTTTATAATATGTCTTGAAATTTGGAAAGTTTTCCAACTTTATTCTTCTTTCTAAAACATGCTCTGGCTATTCTAGGACTTCTGCATTTAAAAAAAAAATTAGAATCAGCTTTGTAATTTCTCCAAAAAGGCCTATAGGTTTGACTGGGATTGTGCCAAATCTGGAGATCAGTTTCAGAAGAATTATCATCTAATAAGTATGACATGTATATTTACCAATGAACTTGATACATATTTCTACCTATTCAATCTCTCGTATTAGTGATTTAGAAATTTTGGATCAGCATACCTTTTATTAAATTTATTCTGAATTATTTTATTATTTTTGAGGCTATTATAAGTTAAATTGCTTACATAATTTTATTTTCTAATTGGTGTTGATTGTGTATAGAAACACAATTGATTTTATTTATTGATCTTTCATCCTACAACTTTGTTAAATTCACTTCATACCTCTAGCACACTTCTGCAGATGCCTAAGGATTTTCTATGTATATGTTTACATCACATGAGAATAGTATTTTTCTTTCTTCCCAACTTGGGTGTCACTTATTTCTTATTTTCTTTTCTTTTCTCTTTATTTCTTTCTTCTTTCTGCCCATTCCTCCTTCCTTCCCTTCTTTCTTTCTCCCTGTTTTAGAATCAGTTTTGTAATTTATCCAAAAGGACCTATAAGGTTTCATGGGAATTCCACTGAATCTAGAGATCAATTTCAGGAGAATTATCATCTCATAAGTATTAAATATTTATCAATGAACTTGGTATATATTTCCACTTATTTAATATTGAATGCAATACTTTAAAGAACTAGGGAGAGAGGACATCATTGCATTTTTCATAATCTTATGTAGAAAGTATTAAGGCTTTCACCATTTTAAGTAAGATGTTTGCTATAGATTTTTTGTAAACACATAATCAGTTTGAAAATGTACTTTTCTATCCTCAGTTTGCTGGGAGTTTTTAATTTAAAAAATGTGTTACATTTTGTAAATTCCTTTTTTGCATCTATTGAGAGTGTCACGTGATTTTTCTTTTTTCTGTCAGCATGGTAGATTTTCAGTTGTTGAAACCAACTTGAGATAAACCCCACTTGGTTAAAACACATTATCATTTTTAAATATTCCTAGACTCAATTTGCTAATATTGTATTAAGAATGTTGCATCTAAGTTCATAATGGTTATCAGTCTGTCATTTTTGAGTTGTGATATCTGTATTTGTTTCTGATATCGAGAGAATCCACGTAAAACATCTACTTCTGTCATCAGTAATAATCTGACCAGGGATAACACCAACAGTTAGAGAGGAACCTGTCATTACCTGTGGCAGCAGAGATATCAGAGATTCCAAAAAGAAAAGCAAGGTTAAAATTTCAAATATAATCACATGAAATATCAGAAAGCCAGGGGATAGAAATATAGGAGAGCAAAATCTTAGAGGTCAAAACAAGTAGTTAAGTACTGCACATGATAATAAAAAGTAAAATCTTTTCCTAAGGCAGAGCCTGGCTGCTGCCTAGCTTCTTTGACAATTCTTGGTAGGCTTTCATGGCTTTATAAGGGCTTATACTTTAGGTAAAGTTATAGTCAGGGAAACGGTGGGTGTAGGTTGGCTCTGTAGAAATGAAGCATTACAGGAGCACTGCAGTGAGAAAGAAACTGATACTGATGATACTTCGGTCACACTAATAATACATGCTAATGATAATCATAGCAATCATGGTAATGACAGAAAATATATATATAATATTAACATGCTTCTATTTGCACATATACATATGTGAATAGAAACATTGATTTAAAGACATGAAAGTATAGAAATAGCCTACACCTGATAAAGATATGCTCATACACAATAACAAACCTCAGTATAAACAGAGATTTTGATGTATCACAGAATTCTGCAATAGATCACAATTTTGACACTATGGGAAGTGTCATTTTCAGAACTTTTCTTTATCTCCATTATCTCCATTCTCTATTTCCAACATTCCTGGAGACTGAACTCAAGGATCAGTAAATATTCTCAACCTTAACCATAGCAGACTTCATTCATCCCATATATGCTTGTTATTTTTCCCCATTGACAGAAGGCATTGTACCATGAAATATACAACATATCTCTGACACACCTGACGAAAACAAACAATGGGGAAAGATTGACTATTTAATAAATGGTGATGGGAAAACTGGCTAGCCAAATGAAGAAAGCTGAAAGTGGACCCCTTCCTTACACCTTATAAAATAATTAACTCAAGATGGATTAAAGACTTAAACATAAGATCTAAAACCATAAAAACTCTAGAAGACAACCTAGCCAATACCATTCAGAACATAGGCATAGGCAAAGACTTCACGACTAAAACACCAAAAGCAGTGGCAACAAAAGCCAAAATTGAGAAATGGGATCTAATTAAACTAAAGATAGCTTCTGCACAGCAAAAGACACTATCATCGGAGTGAACACACAACCTACAGAGTGGGAGAAAATTTTTGCAATCTATCCATCTAACAAAGGGCTAATATCCAGAATCTACAAGGAACTTAAACAAATTTACAAGAAAAAAACAACCCCATCAAAAAGTGGGAAAAGGATATGAACAGACACTTCTCAAAAGAAGACATTTATGTGGCCAATAAACACATGAGAAAAAGCTCATCATAGGCTGGGCGTGGTGGCTCACGCCTGTAATCCCATCACTTTGGGAGGCCAAGGCGAGTGGATCACAAGGTCAGGAGTTTGAGACTTGCCTGGCCACTATGGTGAAACTCTGTCTCTACCAAAAACACACAAAAAAAACTTTAGCCAGGCGTGGTGGTATATATCTGTAATCCCAGCTACTCAAGAGGCTAAGGCAGGAGAATTGCTTGAACCCATTAGGTGGAGGTTGCAGTGAGCCGAAATTGTGCCACTGCACTCCACCCTGGGTGACAGAGTGAGGCTGTCTCGAAGAAAAAAAAAAAAAAAAGCTCATCACCCCTGGTCCAATGAGATACCATCTCGCGCCAGTTAGAATGGCAATCATTAAAAAGTCAGGAAACAACAGGTGCTAGAGAGGATGTGGAGAAATAGGAATGCTTTTACACTGTTGGTGGGAGTGTAAATTAGTTCAACCATTGTGGAAGACAGTGTAGCAATTCCTCAAGGATCCAGAACTAGAAATATCATTTGACCTAACAGTCTCATTACTAGGTACACATCCAAAGGATTATAAATCATTCTACTATAAAGACACATTCACACATATGTTTATTGCAGCACTATTCACAAGAGCAAAGACTAGGAACCAACCCAAATGCCCATCAATGATAGACTGGATAAAGAATATGTGGCACATATACACCATGGAATACCATGCAGCTATAAAAAAGGATGGATTAATGTCTTTTGCAGAGACATGGATGAAGCTGGAAACCATCATTCTCAGCAAACTATCACAAGAACAGAAAACCAAACACCACATGTTCTCACTCATAAGTGGGAGTTGAACAATGAGAACACATAGACACAGGGAGGGGAACATCACACACTGGGGCCTGTCAGTGGGTAGGAAGGAAAGAGGAGGGATAGCATTAGGAGAAATACTTAATGTAGATGACGAGTTGATGGGTGCAGCAAACCACGACAGCACATGTATACCTATTTCACAAAACTGCAAGTTCTGCAAATGTATCCCAGAACTTAAAGTGTATGTATGTGTGTATATATATATACACACAAATGTAAATGTAAATGTAAATAAATTGAAAATGGTAAAAATAGAAATATGTTTCCTACACAAATAGTGACATAATAAAGCAAGATAGAATGTATGTTTGAGTTAAAAAAAATTGCTTAGAAGACAACTTGAATTCCATTCCAAGGAACTAGTTTTCAAAAGTTTACAACCAGATTTCAGTTTGGCAAAAGGCAACAATGCTGTTTTGAAAATAATTTCTGAAAAGAGCTTCCCCAGCAGTTCCAAATGGCAGTCCTGATACAAGGAAGTAGGGGCAATTTTGTTACCACCAGGAACACTGAATTTATTTTCAGACCTTGAAATTCTGGGAGGCCCTCGAATAATAATCAACTACAATATTTTACTTTACATAGAAATATTGTTTTAATGTTAATATAAAAGCTTGTATATGAACTAAAATTGTCAATCTGCCACTTTTAAGAAAGAAGAATCCATTATGTCCCTAATCTATAGTGAGTTGATATGTTCCATAAGCAGTTCTGGAAGGAGGCTACACTTAGAGCATAAATTGGTATAGATCGCTTTGCTCTCACAGATAGCGACACAATATTTTCTGCTGAATGGGAAAAAGTTTGAAGGCATAAATCAAGATAAAGCAATCATCTGACAAAGAATTACAAAGAGGCCCCATACCTTTTTCTTAGTGAACTCCATGTGACACATTGATTTTCCACTGAAGATAAAAGCCAAAATCATGTGTCATCAATAGAAAGCAAGCAAAACTATTTGGTTCAATATGTTATGGTACTTAACAAAAAAAAACTTGCAGAGAAAAGACAAATCTAAAATGTTGCACATAATTCAAACAAGTCTGGATCAGAAGAGACATTTCAGAGGTCACTGCTAGAGAGTCAAGGATACATTAGAGAGAAATAAACTCCTGCTTTTTTGTTTATCTACTTACATACACAGATACTGTCTGATGAAGATGATTGATATCAGGTATGGTATTTGATGGTATAGTCATTTACAAAATAATTCATCCCTTATGATCTAATGCAATTTTCTTCATATTACACGTGTATATTTAAATACTTCCTTGTGAAGTGGAGGCTAGCCAGGCTGCTGTTAGCATATCCAGTACATTTCTGCAAATTCCAAAATGGCAAATCCCACAGTTGAAATTTCAACCTCTCTAGCGTCCCTCGGCTGGAGTGCATAATCACGGCAAAAGTCTGCAACATCAGAGGTGGCCGCCACAGACACAAAGTCTATGTTTCTCATTCCATTCTACCAAATCTATTCAGCAGTCTGGGTGAGGGGGCTTGGCAGTATCTATGAGCAGAAAGCATTCAAATGGCTGGTATATGTGCTTCCGGGGAAACTAAGGGGAAAAAAGAGAGAGGGAGGGAGGGAGGGAACAAGAAAGAAGAAGGAAACTCAAGGAGAGAGGAAGGGAAGGAGGCTGGCAAGAAGGGATGGAGGGAGCAAGGGAGGGAGGAATAAAGGAAGGAAGTTACACCAAGTTTCAAAACTGGCCACGGACTGAGAAGGATTAAGAGACAAACGGAATTGAAAGCATTTATGTTCATACTCGGTATTTTTCTTACCCATTCTTGCAAATTAGTAATTTAAAAATTTTCATTTCCACAAATCCACGTGTTTTCTTGTTCCTCTCTCTCCGCTCTTTTTCCTTCTTTCCTTCCTGCCTTTCTTCTTTCTTTTCAACATAGGTTATATAAATGTGTGAGAGCTATCACTAGTCTACATTAATCATCAGGATTTTCCTGTATATTTCCAATTAAGATGACCCATAATAATATTCTACTGTAATTTTGGAGGGTCCAAAATACTAGATGGCATTTAGTGTTTTGGAAATCATGACAAGTCTAACAGGACTTTAAAAAACCTATCAAGACATCTGATGTGTTTTCTTGCCCATACACTCTTTAATGAGGTCTGCTTGACCCTTTCTTCTTCCCTTCTCTAGTCATGGGTTCTTCACACTGAAAACTAAGCTTTGCATCAGTGTTTGACGAACAGGTGACATAATAAACTGCAGTTACATTTTAAATTCAGCTCAAGATGGTAGATGAGAAATCTAAGATTGTGAAGTGAGATTTAGCATGCTGTTCAGTATGCAACAAATCTGAGTGTTGCTCACACAGGATTCATACCAACAGGCTCCTTCCAAAACCTTTCAATGCAAATTCTAGCAAATGCACACTTGGAAGAAAAATGTTCCATGAAGTTGTATATGTAAATTTATACTTTCAGCATTTATGTATATAATTTCAGGGGAAGTGGGATCAACTTAACATTATTAAACATAGTCCAATGATATTTACAACATAACTTCAGAAACATTTTATTACTAGAAGTATTTTAAAAAGGATGTACCATTTAGGATTTAAGACACACCCCACAAATGAAAAAACAAATGAGATTATAAACAACATTTTTAAAAAAATTATGCCATCTTTTCACTACAAAATCCTCCTGGGGGAAAAATATCTTTTCCTTCATTATTAAAGGATGTTATCAGAGCACAGTGGAATTCTTTCAGATTTAGTCAGAAGGTTCTCTGGAGTTGACAGATCTATTGGAGAATATTTTCTTTGAAAGTCCATGTCCTTTCCCCAGGCCTACATCATATATAAATAAACATTTCAGAAAAGGGGCCATGTTAAGAAAAAGTGGGTTGAAGATTGTAAGACCTGGTTCCTGGGTGCCAAATAATTCACAAGTTGGAATAAGCTGGGTTTCTGTAACACTTCTCTATGACTGCCATTGATACTGAACTATGCCAAGGAACTAAGTCCTACCAAGGAAAAGCAGGAGGAAAACAGGTGTAAGAAAACATTTCCTGTCAGTGTGTCCAGAGATAGCATGAGTCAACAGCGGCTCCTCATGAAGCCATCGATTCGTAACACTGGAGTATCTAGAATGCATCTGGGTCGAATTATTAAAAAGAAAGTTCTTCTCAAGCTAGTTGTAATGGTAGCTAATTTAAAAAATTAATGTTCTGCGATTCTGATAAAAACCTATGTGGTGAACCAACAATAAAGGCGGCTGGAGATATTGGTATGAAATAGTTATTTTTCCTTATATACCTGGACGTTCATGTAAGAAATTATACTTTTGGAAGGTCTGTCATATTCTCAGTGTATAAGAGTTGAATCATTTTTAGAAGTTATTGTCAGAATTTTGCTTTAATAGTGCAGTAAAGTGTGCATTCTCTCTCTCTCATTTTCATTCAACGGCCTCTACAAATTGAGCCTGGCTCAAAGGTCTTTCCCTCTTGGAATATGACTCCTCCCCTGTCCCTCTACATAGGCTGTTCTATAACAAATTATTTTGCTGTCTTGATTTTTCAGAGACCTCATGCTAGTAGTAGAGAGCCAGGAGAAAGTGAGATGTCCTATATAAAAGGCCTGCTAGAAAAAGAAATCAGCACTGAGTTCTAAGGATACTGAACAACTTTTTAAAAAACAAGCAAGCCATATTAAACACATTAGTTACAACCAAATTAGATAAAACCATGAAAATTATCCAAGAAGAAAAAGTACATCACCTGTCTAGGTTTAAAATTGCTTAAGGCTGCCATCCAAGGACCATCTATGATAACAAATACAGTAGTCTGTATTGACACAAAGTTTTAGTGATAGACGTAATTACATTCTTCTGCTGGTGGTGTTCTAGAATAAATGGAATATCTGCTGATCAAATCTGAATGCATCCCATAATATTAGCATGTAGGATCCCAGATCTGCAGGCACTATCTCTTTCTCAGATCTACACTTTGAATATTATGTTAGTTAAAATGAGAAGTATGTTAGAAAATGTCTTTTACAAAAGAAATATTGGCTGAGTATGGTGGCTCATGCCTGTAATCCCAACACTCTGGGAGGCCAAGGTGAGAAGATCTCTTGAGCTCAAGAATTTGAGACCAGCTTGGGCAACATATCTATAAAAAATTTTAAAACTTAGCCGGTGTGGTGGTGCACACCTATAGGCACAGCTACTTCAGAGGCTGAATCAAGAGGATCACTTGAGCTTGGGAGTTTGAGGTTGCAGTGAACTATGAACATGGCACTGAACTCCAGTCTGGGCAACAGAGTGAGAACTTGTCTTCAAAAAAATAAAAAAGAAGAAAAAAATAGGAAATATTGTGTTCACATCTGCTATGGTACTCTTTCTTATATAAACTATTTCTTTGCAGTATTCTAGAGGATTTAAGACAAATTTACCACTGAATAATTTCATATGGTATATTATTGCATTAGTATAGTATGTTATTATATAATTAGTATAAGTGACCAGTGCTGCAACAACCACATTCCAAAAAGTATTGTGATCCTCCAAAATTACAATGTCTAAATGACATTATTCTCCTTCATGAGACCATTATACCTTAATTTTCCAGCACCATGAAAATCTACAAATGCCCTCTAAAATATATTTAGAAAACGTGGGGAAAAAATAGATACAGTTTCAGAAGATACATATATTTTGAAAATTAGCCTTTTTGGAATAAATTATTCTTTATGACATATAAATAAACACATTTTTCAGACTGGCGGGGTAACATTTGCATCAGTCAAAATAATTAGATTACTAAAACCTGTAATCTTATTAGAAAAATGGTTTATTCAGAGAATCATTGGAATTATTAGCCTTCAAGCTGCTATAGATTGAATCTGATCAAAATAATTAAGATAATATTATTTCATTTTTCAGTATAATATCTCCTTAGTATTTTTGTTTCTTATTTAATATGTGATTATATTTACTTCTGTGAATAATATGGATGAAGATCATTACAGTGTCAAGATCACTGGGTTCAGAGCACAGAAACCTCAAGTCTATTCTTTTTTCTTAAATACCTGTAAGACTTTAAAGAAGACAGAGTTTCTGGACTCTAATTTCTCTATCTGTAGAATAAATGGGTTAGACCAAATAACTCCTTTCTGCTTATAAATTTTCTAATTATATGACTGAGCTTACACCTGGAAAACAGTCTATCTCCTGTATAAATTAATGATAGAAATGAAAACCACCACGTTTCATGAAATTAACCACATAAATATCAACATCAACTGCTCAGAAGGACTTAAGTGCAAGTATCACAGGAATTCTGAAGCACAGAGAACTAAATATAAGAAATGTAACACTCTTCGTATTTTCAAAGAAGATTTTAATAATATATGTAAACACAGTAGCCTGTTCATAAGAAAAAAGAAAAGGGACGTCTTAGCATATTCAGGGTTCAACCAAAACTACTACTGGAATGTAAGTCAAAGTAATATTCACCTAACTGTCATAATTGGCATGAATAATTTTAAGTAAAACACTTTTATTTGATATTAAATGTGAACAATAAGCCAAAACAGAGAAAATTAATCAATTGATCATTTATTGAAACTGAAATAAAAATATATAATTATTGAAGCCTCTTATATACATAAACCAATCATTGCTTAAATGAGCTGACATACTGGCTCCATAGTTTTATGTCACTAAGGAACTCTTTTGAACACAATAAAGAAACCAGAATTGAGCACAGAGAATGATGAACTGGGAAGTTCATGGCTTTCTATCTACTAATTAGGAGTACAATCATTCAGTCAAACAGCCACTCAACAAACATTTAGCATACAGCTTCTGGATACCAGGTACTGGTGTAGGTGCTAGAGCAACAAGGAAATAGTCCCTGCATTCAGTGAGCTCACAGGCAAGTAAACAAGTAAGTATAAAGACTGCATGACTGATTGGGAGCGGTGGTTCATGCCTGTAATCCCAGCACTTTGGGAGGCCATCGTGGGCAGATCACGAGGTCAAGAGATCGAGACCATCCTGGCCAACATAGTGAAACCCCGTCTCTACTAAAAATACAAAAATTAGCTGGGCACGGTGGTGCACGCCTGTAGTTACTTGGGAGGCTGAGGCAAGAGAATCAGTTGAACCTGGAAGGCAAAGGTTGCAGTGAGCTGAGATCACACCACTGCACTCCAGCCTGGTGACAGAGTGAGACTCTGTCTCAAAAAAAAAAAAAAAGACTCCATGATAAATGTGTATCTACAAAGGGCACAAAGGAATGAGTAGCTAATCCCCAAAGCCATATGGAGCAGTCAGTATAAGCTTCAGGAAAAGAAACTGAAGTAAAAAGCTAACCTGAATCTGAAAAAAATGAGTAGGTATTTTCCAAGCACGTTTCAGGGGAAAAGTTGCAGGATGCAGAAGTCCTCCCAAGTACAAAAAGAGAATGAACTCTGGACAACTGGCAATTTATGGCACACAGGAATCAGTAAATGTAGGGATGAGAGGCACACAGAAACATGGGCAAAAACAGGAATTTTGACTTTATTCCATAAATCATGGAAAGCCACCAATGGGTTTTAAGTAATAAAATACTAAGACCAGGTTTGCATTTTAGAAAGATCAATTTGATTTCAGTGAGGAGGTCCAAAAATGAGAGCAGCAAGGCCAGATAGAAGTCCTGCTGCAACTAGCTATGGTTAGAGATGCAGACCAAAACTAAGGTGAAATCATTTAGAAGAAAGAACGTGGATATAAGAGCCATTGGTTTGGCCTCTCCACATCATTTTTCTAATTTTATTTTCATTTATTTATTTATTTATTTATTTTTTGAGACAGAGTCTCGCTCTGTCACCCAGGCTGGAGTGCAGTGGCGTGATCTTGGCTCACTGCAAGTTCTGCCTCCCGGGTTCACACTATTCTCCTGCCTCAGCCTCCCGAGTAGCTGGGACTACAGGCACGTGCCACCACGCCCAGCTAATTTTTTCTATTTTTTAGTAGAGATGGGGTTTCACCGTGTTAGCCAGGATGGTCTCGATCTCCTGACCTCGTGATCCACCCACCTCGGCCTCCCAATGTGCTGGGATTACAGGCTTGAGCCACCATGCCCAGCTGGCCTCTCCACATCTTTACTGTTATACTGATAACATGGGGATGAAAATAAATATTATTTGTATTTAAACTATTATTGTTATGTGAAAATTAAACAAATAACATACTATGATAACATCGGAGGTTCAAGAAATATTAAGTCTTGAAAATAGGAAAGATGAAAGGAAGGAAACAGGGAGTGGGGAGGAAAGTAGGAGAAAGGAGAGAATATAGGAATGAGAGAGGAGGAAAATAATAAGAAAGAAGTAGAAAGCTAGGTACGGTGGCTCATGACTGTAATCCCAGCGCTTTGGGAGGCCGAGTCAGGCAGATCACAAGGTCAGGAGTTCAAGACCAGCCTGGCCAATATGGTGAAACCTTGTCTCCACTAAAAATACAAAAATTAGCTGGGTGTGGTGGCAGGCACCTATAGTCCCAGCTACTCGGGAGGCTGAGGCAGGAGAATCACTTGACCCTGGGAGGCAGAGGTTGCAGTGAGCTGAGATCACACCACTGCACTCCAGCCTGGGTGACAGAGAAAGATGCTGTCTCAAAAAAAAAAAAAGAAAAAAAAAAAGAAAGAAGTAGAAAAAGATATAGTATTTCTTAATCAGCAGAAGCTACTCTTATTTTTCAATACTCTACCTTTCTAATGTATCACTGACAAGGAAAGGTCTTGAATAATTGACTGAAGTCAGAATAGGTAAGGCACTCTACCTGTGGATACATGAGAGGCCTTAAAAAGTTCATGGAAAATGTATATTATGAAAAAAACTATGCAAAGGTTTCAATTTTGGCAGCAAAATAAACTCATACTAATTTATTATAGCATGTTTGAACAGGATCTAGTTTGAGACAGTAAGAAGGAGTAGACATTAGTTTGAAAAGAGCCCCTAGCAGAGCAATGTAAATTCTGCTAAAATTGAAGCAAGAACAAACATTAGATTATGATGAAGCTTGAGTGAAAGAATGGTGAAATCACTGATGCTTTACAAGAAGCTTGAGGGGACAATGCACCAAAGAAATCAGTAGTTCACAAGCGGACAGCTTTTTTAAAGAAGAAACGAGATGATGTGGAAGATGAAGTCCACAGGGACAGATCATCCATATCAATTTGCAAGGAAAAAAATTAATCTTGTTTGTGCCCTAATTGAAGAGGACTGATAATCAACAGCACAAACAATAGCCAACATCATAGACATCTTAATTGGTTCAGCTTACACAGTTCTGACTAAAAAATTAAAGTTGAACCAACTTTCCACTGCATGGGTGCCAAAAGTGTTGTGCTCAGATCAGCTGCAGACAAGAGGAGAGCTCTCAATGGAAATTTTAAAGAACTAGGGTCAAGATCCTGAAGGATTTCTTTGAAGAATTGTAACAGAAGATAAAACATGGCTTTCCCAGTATGATCCTGAGGGCAAAACACAATCAAAGCAATGGCTACCAAAGGTGGAAGTGGTCCAGTCAAAGCTAAAGGGGATCACTCAAGAGCAAAGGTCACGGCAACAGTTTTTTGGGGACATTCCAGGCATTTTGCTTGTTGACTTTGTGGAAGGTCAAAGAACAATAATATCTGCATATCATGAGAGTGTTTTGAATAAGTTAGCCAAAGTTTTAGGGCAAAATACCTGGGAAAGCTTTAGCAGACAGTCCTCTAACACCACAATGTTTCTGCTCATTCCTGTCATCAAGCAAAGGCAATTTTGTGAGAGTCTCAATGGGAAATTGTCAGGCATCCACCTTACAGCTCTGATTTGGCTCCTTCTGACTTCTTTTTGTTTCCCAATCTCAACAAATGTGGAAAGGGCACCCATTTTTTCTTAAGTTAATAATGTATAAGAGACTGCATTGACATTGTTAAGTTCCCAGGACCATCAGTTCTTTAGGGATGAAAACCGAAGATCACATTTTCAATGTTTATCTTTTAACTTCATTTTTCCACAAACTTTTTGAAGTTTCTCCATACAAATGTCTCCATACAAATGAGCACTTGCAAAATAAGCAGAGAGTCTCATTCAATGGACAGAAAGTTCTGTGCCATCTAAAAATTATCTTAAGCAAGTTCAATGTGTAGCAACAGACTGTATTGATAAATATCAGTTAGGTTGACTTCTGCAATGACCATGATGGAGTAACAAGAACTAGACTTTCTCTCCCTCCTGAAACAACCAAAAAAATGGCCAAAATGTATGCCACAAAAGTTTGCAAGACCCTGTAAAGTCAGTCTCAAACAAGGTGAGCCTATCAACTGCCCTAATTTATGCCTGGAGAAAGTTTTCCAGCCCACTACTGCAGGAGAAAAGCCCAAGAGGAGCCCATTGTTCTCCCTGAGCTGAGGGGACAGAGCTCAGAGTCCACAGAAACCATGTTGACATGAGCTCTCAGGACAAGGTTTCCGAGAAGAAGGGGCTGCACAGAAAGAGAACTCCAGAGCTCTGCAAAGGGTCCCCCTAAAGTACATAGCTAAGTAATTGTTAGGACAGGCCTAGAGAAAAGTACCTACGGTTGGGGAAACAACACCCAGATAAGATGAAAAGTAACAGTACACATGCTCACCAAGGTCCAGTAATAGTGCTTATTTTATCAGCCAAACCAGAAACACCTCAAGATTCCCAGGGATACCCAGAAGGATCTTGCCTCACTAGTTGGGAGTGATTAGCTCTAAAATGAGAACTGGTCTGATCCCACCTAATGAATTTTTAAAGCAAGACCAAAAAGAGTCAAACTCTTTCCAACTAAACTTAAATACATACCAATACAAAGATCAAGAATATTTATATATACTTCCAGCACTCAATAAGATAAAAGTCACCATATCTGACATCCAGACACAGTTTAGCAGAGACACAACAGTAACAACAAAAGACAGAAGAACGTGGCTCATAATAAGGAGAAAAATCACTGAGTCAGAACTGATCCAGAGTAAATCAAGGTGCCAGAGTTATCAGTTAAGAACATTCAAATGCTTATTGAAACAGTATTCTATATGTTCTAAAATAGAGACATGCAAGATACACTAAAGGAGGCTGGGCGCAGTGGCTCACGCCTGTAATCTCAGCATTTTGCGAGGCCGAGGCAGGTGGATCACGAAGTCAGGAGTTCAGGACCAGCCTGACCAATATGGTGAAATCCCATCTCTACTAAAAATACAAAAATTAGCGGGGCATAGTAGCATGCGGCTGTAGTCCCAGCTACATGGTAGGCTGATAGCACGTTAGTCATTAAAGAAGAAAAGATAGACACCTCTCAAAATAAAATAGAGAGAGAAAATAAATTTTTAAAAAACATGAACAGAGCAATAGTAGACAGTACATTTCAAGTAACTGAATTTACGTGTAATCTCAGTTCCCAAAGGAGAGGAGAGGGAAGATGTGAAAACATTTGGGACTTTGAGTCAGGCAAAGCTTTCTTTGATATGACCCCACAGCATGATTTATATAATAATATATTGATAAGAAGAACTCATCAAATTTAAAAAAAAGAATCTGCTCTTCAAAAGAATCTATTAAGAGACTGAAAAGACAAGCTGCAGGCTGGGAGAAAATATTTGCAATTCATATATCTGATGAAAGGCTTGCATCAAAAATATATTTTAAAAGCTCAAAATTTAATAATGAAAAACAAACAACCCCATTTAAAACTTGGGTGAAAGACTGGAACAGACATTTCAAAGTAGACATTTGTTTGGTAAATAAGCACATATGCTCAACATAATTAATGCTTAGGGCAATGCAAATTTAAACCAAAATGAGACGCCACTATCTATTTTTAAATAGCTAAGATTAGCATGACTGATAACAGCCAAGCACTGGCTTGGATGTGGAGAAGCTGAAACTCTCATACACTGCTGATGGGAATACAAAAAAGTGTAACCTTTGAAAAACAGTTTAAGAGTCCCTTAAAAAGTTAAACATACTTCTGCCGTAAGACTCAGCCATTGCACTCCTGGGTATTTACCCAAGAGAGATAAAAGTAGGTGTTCATATAATGATATCAACACAAATGTTCATAGCACATGTATTCATAATAGCCCAAACTAGAAACAGTCTAAATATCAATCAATACATTAATGAATTAACTTGCTTTATCCGAATTAATTATGGATACATACTATAACATGAATGAATCTCAAAATAACTATACTAAGTGAAACAAGGCAGACTCTAGAGGTAAAACATGCAGAGAAAAAAACATAAAATGTCAGACAAAAAAGTGCATAGTGTAAAATTTTATTTATATACATTTTTTGACTGTATAAATTACTGTCCAGTGACAGAAAGCAGTTTGGTGGTTTTTAAGGGCCAGGAATGAGGGGCCAGAGAAATGTATTATAAAGAGGCATCAGGAAACTGGAGGTGAAGTATATTTCCATCACCTCGATTGTGTGCTGATGGTTTCTAAACTTTCAATATTTTTAGTTTATTATATGTTATACAAAATAAAGCTTGTAATAAAAATCAAAAGATTGAGCCATCCTTATTTTCTCCACAAAAGAGCAGAATTCTCCTTTTAGAGATTTGGAAAGATTATTAAAAGGTAAGTTACAAAATACAGTACCTGACACGTATAAAATATTAAATAAATACTAGCCATGCTTAATTATTTTGTTTTAAGTCTATATGAGTCAAGTTTTAGTAGAAATATGGGCTAGAAAAAAAAAAAAACAGAAAGCGGGACTCTGTGATCCGACTTGGGCTTATAGAACAGAATGCACTAGTTTGTTCTCATGCTGCTAATAAAGTCATACCCAAGACCGGGTAATTTAGAAAGGAAAGAGGTTTAAGGAACTCACAATTCCACATGGCTGGGGAGGCCTCATAGTCACGGCAGAAGGCAAAAAAGAAGCAAAGGCACATCTTAAATGGTAGCAGAGAAGAAAGCTTGTGTAGGGAAACTCCCATTTTAAAAGCATCAGATCTCGTGAGACTTATTCGCTACCAGGAGAACAGTAGGGGGAACCCGCCCCTATGATTCAATGATCTCCACCTGACTCCATCCTTGACATGCGGGGATAATTACAATCAAGGTGAGATTCGGGTGGAGACACAGCCGAATCATATCAATGACTAATGAGAGTTATGTCCAGAACCTAATGAAAACCTGTCTGAGGCCACATTCCCTGTAAAGCAGATTTGAGATAGAGATTTGTGTAGAGAACATTTAACTGGGTAAAATCCTAGGAGCCAACAACTGTGGCGAAAAAGCTGAATTGGACAAAGGGAGTTGAGATGTGAGGCAGTCACAACAAATACCTCAGCTAATCTCAAGGGGGAGCTGAGAAGCAGGGGTGACCCTTCAGAGTTGCCCTAAATTGAGGCAGGAGTATGGAGTTTTAATACCTTTCACTGGCCATTCTTCAGATACGAGTTGTCCCCAAGGATGGACATCAGCTTGACAAGTTATTAATTAGATCTCCTGAGAATAAATTCTAGAGAGAATCAGCTGAGAGGCATGATTTGCCAACACTCCCAATAGCTGGGCAAACTTCAGCTTTGAGGGAGGATTTGGGTCACACACAAAAGTCTCCACAACCAATTATTCATGGGAAATTCTATGTAGGCAGAGCTATTTCATGGCCAGTTAATCAAAACTACATAATCTATTTGGTTAAGCAAAAGAAATTAAAAAGGTAAAATAAAACCTATATATTAACACTCAAAAGTTTTTAATGCATTTGCCTTGCATTTCGTATGTTTTGCCTTGCATTTCATATGTTTTGCCTTGCATTTGTTTATTTGCTTTCAAGAACCTTTAGAGAACAATAATTACTAATATAATATGGAGTAGCACAGCATAGACGAGGGAAGCTAACTCTCTCCCTTTTCCCAGAACCTGGAACAGCTAAAGATCCTAAGCATTGTCAGCTTTGGTATCTGACATAGTTTGGATGTTTGTCCCCTTCAAATCTCACGTTCAAATGTGATCCCCAATGTTGGAGATAGATGCCTCCTGAATGGCTTGGTGCTGTCCTCTTGGTAATGAATGAGTTCTTACCCTGTGAGTTCATGCGATATCTGGTTGTTTAAAAGAGACTGACACCTCCTCCCTGTCTCTCTGGCTTCCGCTCTCACCATGTGATATGCTGGTTTCCCTTCACCTTCCACCATGATTGGAAGGTTCCTGAGGCCCTCCCTGGAAGCAGGTGCCAGTACTATGCTTCACGTACAGCCTTCAGAACAAGGAGACAAATAAACGTCATTTCTTTATAAATTACCCAGCCTCAGGTATTTCTTTACAACAATGCAAATGGGCTAACAGAGTATCATTCATGGACAGTGAGTGTATTAGTCAATTTTCATGCTGCTGATAAAGACATACCCAAGACTGGGTCATTTATAAAGAAAAAGAGGTTTAATGAATTCACATTTCTGCACCACTACCTGTATAAATATGGAAATATCTACACCGCTATCGGTATATACATGGAAATATCTACACCGCTATCTCTATCAACATGGAAATATCTACACCGCTCTCTCTATAAACATGGAAATACCTACACCGCCATCTGTATCGACATGAAAATATCTACACCGCCATCTGCATAAACATGGAAATATCTACACCGTTATCTGTATTAAGATGGAAATATCTACACCGCCATCTATATAAACATGGAAATATCTACACTGCCATCTGTATGAATAAGGAAATATCTACGGCGCAACCTCTATAAAGATGGAAATATCTACACCGCCATCTGTTTAAACATGGAAATATCTACACCACTATCTGTATTAAGATGGAAATATCTACACTGCCATCTCTATAAAGATGGAAATATCTACAACGCCATCCCTATGAACATGGAAATATCCACACCGCCATGTGTATAAACATGGAAATATCTACACAGCTATCTGTAAAAACATGGAAATATCTACAGCGTAATGTGTATAAACATGGAAATACCTACCCCGCTATCTGTATTAACATGGAAATATCTACACCACCATCTGTATGAACGTGGAAATATCTACACCGCCAACTCTGTAAACATGGAAATATCTACACCGCCATCTGTAGGAACATGGAAATATCTACAACGCTATCTCTATAAACAAGGAAATGTCTACAACGCCATCTGTATATACATGGAAATACGTACACCGCTATCTGGATAAACATGGAAATATCTACACCGCTATATCTATAAACACGGAAATATCTACACCTCCATTTGTATGCACATGGACATATCTACAGCACCATCTGTAGGAACATGGAAATGTCTAAACCGCTATCTCTATAAACTTGGAAATACCTACACCGCTATCTGTATAAACATGGAAATATCAACACCACTATCTCTATAAACGTGGAAATGTCTACACCGATATCTGTATAAACAAGGAAATACATACAAAGCTATCTGTATAAACATGGAAATATCTACTCCGCTATCTGTGTAAACATGGAAATATCTACACCACTATCAGTATAAACATGTAAATATCTACAATGCTATCTGTATAAACATGGAAATATCTACACCGCGGTCTGTGTAAACATGGAAATATCTACACCGCTATCTCTTAAAACATGGAAATATCTACAACGTAATGTGTACAAACATGGAAATACCTACACCGCTATCTGTATAAACATGGAAATATCTACACCGCCATCTGTAGGAACATGTACATATCTAAACCGCCAACTCTATAAACATGGAAATATCTACACTGCCATCTGTAGGAATATGGAAATATCTACACCGCTTTCTCTATAAGCATGGAAATATCTTCACCGCCATCTGTATAAATATGGAAATACGTACACCGCTATCTGGATAAACATGGAAATATCTACACTGCTATATCTATAAACATGGAAATATCTACACCGCCATCAGTATGAACATGGAAATATCTACACCGATATCTGAATAAACATGGAAATATCTACAACGCTATCTGTGTAAACATGGAAATATCTACACCGCTATCTCTTAAAACATGGAGATATCTAAACCGCTACCTTTATAAACATCGAAATATCTACACTGCTATCTGCATAAAAGTGGAAATATCTACACCGCTACCCGCATAAACTTGGAAATATCTACACCGCTGTCTGTGTAATCATGGAAATATCTACACCACCAACTGGGGGATCATGGAAATATCTACACCGTTCTCTCTATAAACATGCAAATATCTACCCAGCCATCTGTAGAAACATGGAAATATCTACATCGCGATCTGTATAAACATGGAAATATCTACACAGATATCTCTATAAATATGGAAATATCTACAATGCTATCTGTATAAACATGGAAATATCTACACCGCTATCTGTGTAAACATGGAAATATCTACACCGCTCTCTGTGTAAACATGGAAATATCTACACCGCTATTTCTTAAAACATGGAAATATCTACACCGATATGTGTATAAAGATGGAAATATCTACACTGCTATCTGTATAAACATGGAAATATCTACACCGCCATCTGTATGAATATGGAAATATCTACACCGCCATCTGTAGGAAGACGGAAATATCTAAACCGCTATCTGCATGAAAATGGAAATATCTACACAGCTATCTGCATATACATGGAAATATCTACACAGCTATCTCTTTACACATGGAAATAACTACACCGCAATCTGTATGAACGTGGAAATACCTTCACCGCCATCTGTATGAACATGGATATATCTACACAGCCATCTGGATGAGCATGGAAATATCTACACCGCTTTCTGTATGAACATGGAAATATCTACACCGCTATCTGTGTAAACATGCATACATCTTCACAGCTATCTGTATAAACATGGAAATACCTACACTGCTATCTGCATGAACATGGAAATATCTACACCGCTTTCTGCATGAAAATGGAAATATCTACACAGCGATCTGCATATTCATGGAAATATCTACAAAGCTATCTCTTTACACATGGAAATAACAACAGCGCTATCTCTATAAACATGCAAATATCTACACCGCCATCTGTATGAACATGGAAATATCTGCACCGCCATCTGTATGAAGATATAAATATCTACACCCCCATCTATATTAAGATGGAGATATCTACACCGCTATCTGCATAAACTTGGAAATATCTACACCGCTATATGTATAAACATGGAAATATCTACACCGCAATCTGTATAAACATGGAAATATCTACACCGCTACCTGTATAAACATGGAAATATCAGCACCGTTATCTGTATGAACATGGAAATATCTACACCGCTATCTGTATGAACATGGAAATATCTACACCGCTATCTGTATGAACATGGAAATGGCTACACCGCTATCTGTATGAACATGGAAATAGCTACACCACTACCTGTATGAACATGGAAATATCTACACCGCTATCTGTATGAACATGGATATATCTACACAGCCATCTGGATGAACATGGAAATATCTACAACGCTATCAGTATGAACATGGAAATATCTACACCGCTATCTGTGTAAATATGCATACATCTTCACCACACTCTGTATAAACATGGAAATATCTACACCGCTATCTGTATGAACATGGAAATATCTACACCGCTATCTGTTTGAACATGGAAATATCTACACCGCTATCTGCATGAAAATGGAAATATCTACAGAGCTATCTCCATATACATGGAAATATCTACACAGCTATCTCTTTACACATGGAAATATCTACACCGCTATCTGTATGAACATGGAAATATCTACACCGCCATCTGTATGAACACGGAAATATCTGCAACGACATCTGTATGAACATATAAATATCTACACGGCCATCTGTGTTAAGATGGAAATATCTACACCGTTATCTGTATAAACATGGAAATATCTACACCGCTATCTGTATAAACATGGAAATATCTACACCGCTATCTGTATAAACATGGAAATATCTACCCCGCTACCTGTAGAAACATGGAAATATCAGCACCGCTATCTGTATGAACATGGAAATATCAGCCCCTCTATCTGTATGAACATGGAAATATCTACACCGCTATCTGTATGAACATGGAAATATCTACACCGCTATCTGTATGAACATGGAAATATCCACACCGCTATCTGTATGAACATGGAAATATCTTCACCGCCATCTGTATGAACATGGATATATCTACACATCCATCTGGATGAACATGGAAATATCTACACCGCTATCTGTATGAACTTGGAAATAGCTACACCGCTATCTGTATAAACATGGAAATATCTACACCGCTATCTGTATGAACATGGAAATACATACACCGCTATCTGTATGAACATGGAAATAGCTTTACTGCTATCTGTATAAACATGGAAATATCTACACCGCTATCTGTTTAAACATGGAAATATCTACACCGCTATCTGTATAAACATGGAAATATCAGCACCGCTATCAGTATGAACATGGAAATATCTTCACCGCTATCTGTATGAACATGGAAATATCTACACCGCTATCTGTATGAACATGGAAATATCTACAAAGCTATATGTATGAACATGGAAATATCTACACCGCTATCTGTATGAACATGGAAATATCTACACCGCTATCTGTATGAACATGCATACACCTTCACCGCTATCTGTATAAACATGGAAATATCTACACCGCTATCTGTATGAACATGGAAATATCTACACCGCTATCTGTATGAACATGGAAATATCTACACCTCTATCTGTGTAAACATGCATACATCTCCACCGCTGTCTGTACAAACATGGAAATATCTACACCGCTATCTGTATGAACATGGAAATATCTACACCGCTATCTGTGTAAACATGCATACATCTTCACCGCTATCTGTATAAACATGGAAATATCTACACTGCTATCTGCATGAACATGGAAATATCTACACCGCTATCTGTTTGAACATGGATATATCTACACCGCTATCTGCTTGAAAATTTAAATATCTACACAGCGATCTGCATATACATGGAAATATCTACAAAGCTATCTCTTTACACATGGAAATAACTACTGCGCTATCTCTATAAACATGCAAATATCTACACCGCCATCTGTATGAACATGGAAATATCTGCACCGCCATCTGTATGAAGATATAAATACCTACACCCCCATCTATATTAAGATGGAGATATCTACACCGCTATCTGCATAAACTTGGAAGTATCTACACTGCTATATGTATAAACATGGAAATATCTACACCGCTATCTGTATAAACATGGAAATATCTACACCGCTACCTGTATAAACATGGAAATATCAGCACCGTTATCTGTATGAACATGGAAGTACCTACCCCGCAATCTCTATGAAGATGGAAATATCTACACCACTATCTGTATGAACATGGAAATAGCTACACCGCTATCTGTATGAACATGGAAATATCTACACCACTACCTGTATGAACATGGAAATATCTACACAGCTATCTGTATGAACATGGATATATCTACACAGCCATCAGGATGAACATGGAAATATCTACACCGCTATCTGTATGAACATGGAAATATCTACACCACTATCTGTGTAAATATGCATACATCTTCACCGCAATCTGTATAAACATGGAAATATCTACACCGCTATCTGTATAAACATGGAAATATCTACTCCGCTACCTGTAAAAACATGGAAATATCAGCACCGCTATCTGTATCAACATGGAAATATCAGCCCCTCTATCTGTATGAATATGGAAATATCTACACCACACTCTGTTTGAACAAGGAAATATCTACACCGCTATGTGTATGAACATGGAATTATCTTCACCGCCATCTGTATGAACATGGATATGTCTACACAGCCATCTGCATGAACATGGAAATATCTACGCCGCTATCGGTATGAACATGGAAATAGCTACACCGCTATCTGTATGAACATGGAAATATCTGCACCGCCATCTGTATGTACATATAAATATCTACTCCGCCATCTGTATTAAGAAGTAGATATCTACACCGCTATCTGTAAGACCATGGAAATAGCCCCTCTATCTGTATGAACATGGAAATATCTACACCGGTATCACTATGAACATGGAAATATCTACACCACTATCTGTTTGAACATGGAAATATCTAAACCGCTATCTGCATGAAAATGGAAATATCTACACAGCTATCTGCATATACATGGAAATATCTACACAGCTATCTCTTTACAAATGGAAATAACTACACCGCTATCTGTATGAACATGGAAATATCTTCACCGCCATCTGTATGAACATGGATATATCTACACAGCCATCTGGATGAACATGGGAATATCTACACCGCTATCTGTATGAACATGGAAATATCTACACCGCTATCTGTGTAAACATGCATACATCTTCACCGCTATCTGTATAAACATGGAAATATCTACACTGCTATCTGCATGAACATGGAAATATCTACACCGCTATCTGTTTGAACATGGAAATATCTACACCGCTATCTGCATGAAAATGGAAATATCTACACAGCGATCTGCATATACATGGAAATATCTACAAAGCTATATCTTTACACATGGAAATAACTACAGCGCTATCTCTATAAACACGAAAATATCTACTCCACCATCTGTATGAACATGGAAATATCTGCACCGCCATCTGTATGAACATATAAATATCTACTCCGCCATCTATATTAAGATGGAGATATCTACACCGCTATCTGTATAAACTTGAAAATATCTACACCGCTATCTGTATAAACATGGAAATATCTACACGGCTATCTGTATAAACATGGAAATATCTACACCGCTACCTGTATAAACATGGAAATATATAAACCGCTATCTGTATGAACATGGAAATACCTACACCGCTATCTCTATGAACTTGGAAATATCTACACCGTTATCTGTATGAACATGGAAATAGCTACACCGCTATCTGTATGAACATGGAAATATCTACACCACTACCTGTATGAACATGGAAATATCTACACCTCTATCTCTATGAACATGGATATATCTACACAGCCATCTGGATGAACATGGAAATATCTACACCGCTATCTGTTTGAACATGTAAATATCTAAACCGCTATCTGCATGAAAGTGGAAATATCTACACAGCTATCTGCATATACATGGAAATATCTACACAGCTATCTCTTTACACATGGAAATAACTACACCGCTATATCTATAAACATGGAAATATCTACACCGCCATCTGTATGAACATGGAAGTATCTGCACCGCCATCTGTATGAACATATAAATATCTACACCGCCATCTGTATTAAGAAGGAAATATCTAAACCGCTATCTGTATAAACATGGAAATATCTTCACCGCTGCCTGTATAAACATGGAAATATCAGCACCGCTATCTGTATGAACATGAAAATATCTACACCTCTATCTGTATGAACATGGAAATATCTACACCGCTATCTGTATGAACATGGAAATATCTACACCTCTATCTGTATGAACATGGAAATATCTACACCGCTATCGGTTTGAACATGGAAATATCTACACCGCTATCTGTATGAACATGGAAATACCTTCACCGCCATCTGTATGAACATGGATATGTCTACTCAGCCATCTAGATGAACATGGAAATATCTACACCGCGATCTGTAGGAACATGGAAATATCTACACCGCTATCTGTGTAAACATGCATACATCATCACCGCTATCTGTATAAACATGGAAATATCTACACCACTATCTGTATGAACTTGGAAATATCTACACCGCTATCTGTTTGAACATGGAAATATCTAAACTGCTATCTGCATGAAAATGGAAATATCTACAGAGCTATCTGCATATACATGGAAATACCTACACATCTATCTCTTTACACATGGAAATAACTACACCGCTATCTGTATGAATATGGAAATATGTACACCGCCATCTGTATGAACATGGAAATATCTGCACCGCCATCTGTATGAACATATAAATAACTACACGGCCATCTGTATTAAGATAGAAATATCTACACCGGTGTCTGTATAAACATGGAAATATCTACACCGCTATCTGTATAAACATGGAAATATCTACACCGCTACCTGTATAAACATGGAAATATCCACACCGCTACCTGTATACACATGGAAATATCAGCACTGCTATATGTATGAACATGGAAATATCAGCCCCTCTATCTGTATGAACATGGAAATATCTTCACAACCATCTGTATGAACATGGATATATCTACACAGCCATCTGGATGAACATGGAAATATCTACACCGCTATCTGCATGAACATGGAAATATCTACACCGCTACCTGTATAAACCTGGAAATATCAGCACCGCTATCTGTATGAACATAGAAATATCTACACCGCTATCTCTATGAACATGGAAATATCTACACCGCTATCTGTATGAACATGGACATAGCTACAACGCTATCTGTATGAACATAGAAATATCTACACCGCTATCTGTATGAACATGGATATATCTACACAGCCATCTGGATGAACATGGAAATATCTACACCGCTATCTGTATGAACATGGAAATAGCTACACCGCTATCTGTATGAACATGGATA